>NC_141874.1:121599923-121751438 GCF_056163025.1 Triticum urartu | reverse complement strand
ATTATTTGTAGCCTATCCGAAAGGAGAAACCTACAAAATAACACCACCGTTCATTCATCGATCCGCTGCAACGACGAGGCACCGTCCTCCAAAGCGTACGTGTCGTGTGAGTACAACACAATGCACGCTTGCAGATACGTTGCCATTGGGAATGAGCCGTTTTTGTCGTCCCTAAACCTGAACGGCACAACATCCAACGCACGTTCCATGACTAGGTAGATCATGACGGAGATGATCGCAACTCGGAGAACAGCTCGACCTCGCAGACGCCCAGGAAGAACGCACAAAATTTTATAAGAGGTTTTGGCCAATGCTAAACGGTGATCTGATAGAGGAAGTTCTGTATGCAGTCAATAATTGCAAGATCCCGGAAGGATGGAACAATACGGCGATTTTGATGATCCTGAAGGTTAACTCTTGAGAGAAGGTCACTAAATTTAGGCCTATCAGTTTGTGTAATATATAAGGTGATATCCAAGATATTGGCGGCTCAACTGAAAATCTTTCTTCATGAAATTATAAGTCTAACACAAAGTGCTTTTGTCCCAGGACGACTTAACACGGATAATGTGTTGGTTGTCTCTGAGAGCTTCCATGCTATGAAGAATAAGAGGGATGGCAAGGTTGGCCTATGTGCAGTTAAACTAGATATGCACATGGCATATGACCGAGTTGAGTGGACTTTTTTGAAAAAAAAAAGCTCATGCTTAAATTGGGTAACCTGGTAATGCAATGTGTGATAATGTTGGAATATTATGTTCGTTTTACTCTATGGAAACAAACACTTTTAGGCCCACTAGAGGCCTAAGACAAGGAGATCCCCTTTCACCATATTTGTGTCATGTAGGGAGGGCCTAACTGCTTTGTTGGCTCACGAGGAGAAGTGTGGGCACCTCGAAGGAGTTGAAGTATACCGGGATGCCCCATCTATATATAATATTTTGTTTGTAGATGACTCTTTGATTCTGATGAAGGCAAACCTACAGAATGTGCAGGCCTTAAAAAGAGTTCTTGATTCATATTGTGAAGCTTCTAGACAACTGGTTAGCCTGGATAAATCGAGCTTTTTCTTTAGTCTTGATACAGATGTTGGTGTGAAGGGGCAAATGTGTGCGCTATTAAACATTGTGACATAAGCTCTCAATGATAAATATCTAGGCCTCCTGGCCAGGTTAGGGATGGACAAAACAGAATGTTTCCAGTATTTGGTGGACCGAGTTGTAGGTAGAGTTAATGGATGGAAAGAGAAGCATTTATTCCTGGGTGGGAAAAATACTTCTTAAGTCACTTGCACATTTTATACCATTGCATGCTATGTCGGTCTTTAAAATTCCAAAACAAACTTGTGAAGAAATCTCTGACGCGATGTCGCACTACTGGTGGGGGACAGTGACAACCAAAAGAGAATGCATTGGATGGCTTGGTGGAAATTGTGTGTGCCAAAGAGTAAAGGGGGCATGGGGTTCACAGATATTAATTCCATTAATCTGGCACAACTTGCAAAACAAGCTTGGAGGCTTATTGATAAACCAGATTCTTTGTGTGCTACAGTTCTTAAGGCCAAGTATTTCCCTTAAGGACACTTGCTTAATGCCAAGTGATGATCCACAAGTATAGGGGATCAATCGTAGTCCTTTTGATAAGTAAGAGTGTCGAACCCAACGAGGAGCAGAATGAAATGACAAATTGTTTTCAGCAAGGTGATCTCTGCAAGCACTAAAATTGTAAGTAACGAGTAGTTTGATAGTAAGATAATTTGTAACGAGTAAGTAACGGTAATGGTAAATAAAGTGCAGCAAGGTAGCCAAATCCTTTCGTGGCAAAGGATGGGCCAAAACAGTCTCTTATAATAATCAAAGCGTTCTTGAGGGTACACGGGAATTTCATCTAGTCACTTTCATCATGTTGGTTTGATTCGTATTCGCTACTTTGATAATTTGATATGTGGATGGACCAGTGCTTAGGTGTTGTTCTTACTTGAACAAACCTTTTACTTATGATTAAACCCCTTGCAAGCATCCGCAACTATGAGAAAAGAATTAAGATAAACTCTAACCATAGCATTAAACTTTTGGATCCAAATCGGGCCCTTACGAAGTAGCACATAAACTAGGGTTTAACCTTCTGTCACTCTAGCAACCCATCATCTAATAACTACTCCACAATGCATTCCCTTAGGCCCAAATATGGTGAAGTGCCATGTAGTCGACGTTCACATGACACCACTAAGGGAATCACAACATACATATCATCAAAATATCGAAGACATATCAAGTTCACATGATTACTTGCAACAAGATTTCTCTCGTGACCTCAAGAACAAAAGTAACTACTCACAAATGATAATAATTCACAAGATTAGAGCGGTATTAAATAGCATAATGGATCTGAACATATAATCTTCCACCAAATAAACCATATAGTAATCAACTACAAGATGTAATCAACACTACTAATCAGCCACATGCTAAAGGAAATATGCCCTAGAGGCAATAATAAAGTTATTATTTATTTCCTTATATCATGATAAATGTTTATTATTCATGCTAGAATTGTATTAACTGGAAACATGATACATGTGTGAATACATAGACAAACATAGCGTCACTAGTATGCCTCTACTTGACTAGCTTGTTAATCAAAGATGGTTATGTTTCCTAGCCATATACAAAGAGTTGTCATTTGATTACCGGGATCACATCATTAGGAGAATGATGTGATTGACTTGACCCATTCCGTTAGCTTAGCACTTGATCGTTTAGTTTGTTGCTATTGCTTTCTTCATGACTTATACATGTTCCTATGACTATGAGATTATGCAACTCCCGTTTATCGGAGGAACACTTTGTGTGCTACCAAATGTCACAACGTAACTGGGTGATTATAAAGGTGCTCTACAGGTGTCTCCGAAGGTACTTGTTGGGTTGGCGTATTTTGAGATTAGGATTTGTCACTCTGATTGTCGGAGAGGTATCTCTGGGCCCACTCGGTAATACACATCACTTAAGCCTTGCAAGAATTGCAACTAATGAGTTAGTTGCGGGATGATGTGTTACAGAATGAGTTAAAGAGACTTGCCGGTAATGAGATTGAACTAGGTATTGAGATACCGACGATCGAATCTCGGACAAGTAACATACCGATGACAAAAGGAACAACGTATGTTGTTATGCGGTTTGACCGATAAAGATCTTTGTAGAATATGTAGGAGCCAATATGAGCATCCAGGTTTCGCTATTGGTTATTGACCGGAGACGTGTCGCAGTCATGTCTACATAGTTCTCGAACCCGTAGGGTCCGCACGCTTAAAGTTCGATGACGGTTATATTATGAGTTTATGGTTTTTGATGTACCGAAGGTAGTTCAGAGTCCCGGATGTGATCACGGAAATGACGAGGAGTCTCGAAATGTTCTAGATGTAAGGATCGATATATTGGACGACTATATTTGGATACCGGAATGGTTCCGGGTGAGATCGGGATAATAGCGGAGCACCGGGAGGTTATCGGAACCCCTCGGGAGGTATATGGGCCTTAATGGGCTTTAGTGGAAAGGAGGGGAAAGGAACAAGGGAGGGGGCGCCCCCCAAGCCCAATCCGAATTGGGAGGGGGGCCGGCCCCCCCTTTCCTTCCTCTCTCCTTCCTCTTCCTTCCCTCTCCCTCTCCAAATAGGAAAATGAGGAGTCCTACTCCCGGTGGGAGTAGGACTCCCCCCTTGGGCGTGCCTCCTCCCCTTGGCCGGCCCTCTCCTCCCCTCCTTTATATACGGAGGAGGGGGGCACCCCATAGACACAATAATTGATCTCTTGGATATTTTAGCCGTGTGCGGTGCCCCTCTCCACCATAGTCCACCTCGATAATATTGTAGCGGTGCTTAGGCGAAGCCCTGCGACAGTAGAGCATCAACATCTTCACCACACCTTCGTGCTGACAGAACTCTTCCTCAAAGCTTGGCTGGATCGGAGTTCGAGGGACGTAATCGAGTTGAACGTGTGCAGAACTCAGAGGTGCCATGCGTTCGGTACTTGATCGGTCGGATTGTGAAGACGTACGACTACATCAACCGCGTTGTGCTAATGCTTCCGCTTTCGGTCTACGAGGGTACGTGGACACACTCTCCCCTCTCGTTGATATGCATCACCATGATCTTGCGTGTGCGTAGGAAAATTTTCTAATTACTACGTTCCCCAACAGTGGCATCCGAGCCAGGTTTTATGCGCTGATGTTATATGCACGAGTAGAACACAAGTGAGTTGTGGGCGATACAAGTCATACTGCTTACCAGCATGTCATACTTTGGTTCGGTGGTATTGTTGGATGAAGCGGCCCAGACCGACATTACGCGTACGCTTACGCAAGACTGGTTCTACCGACATGCTTTGCACACAGGTGGCTGGCGGGTGTCAGTTTGTCCAACTTTAGTTGAACCGAGTGTGGCTACACCCGGTCCTTGAGAAGGTTAAAACATCACTAACGTGACGAACTATCTTTGTGGTTTTTATGCGTAGGTAAGAACGGTTCTTGCTCAGCCCATAGCAGCCACGTAAAACTTGCAACAACAAAGTGGAGGACGTCTAACTTGTTTTTGCAGGGCATGTTGTGATGTGATATGGTCAAGACATGATGCTACATTTTATTGTATGAGATGATCATGTTTTGTAACCGAGTTATGATGACCCACAAGTATAGGGGATCTATCATAGTCCTTTCGATAAGTAAGAGTGTCGAACCCAACGAGAAGCAGAAGGAAATGATAAGCGGTTTCTAGCAAGGTATTCTCTGCAAGTACTAAAATAAGTGGTAACAGATAGTTTTGTGATAAGATAATTTGTAACGAGCAATAAGTAACAAAAGTAAATAAGGTGCAGCAAGGTGGCCCAATACTTTTTTAGCAAAGGACAAGCCTGGACAAACTCTTATATGATGTAAAGCGCTCCCGAGGACACATGGGAATATCGGCAAGCTAGTTTTCATCACGCTCATATGATTCGCGTTCGGTACTTTGATGATTTGGTACGTGGGTGGACCGGTGCTTGGGTGCTGCCCTTACTTGGACAAGCATCCCACTTATGATTAACCTCTATTGCAAGCATCCAAAAATACAACAAAAGTATTAAGGTAAACCTAACCATTGCATGAAACATATGGATCCAACTCAGCCCCTTACGAAGCAACACATAAACTAGGGTTTAAGCTTATGTCACTCTAGCAACCCATCATCTACTTATTACTTCCCAATGCCTTCCTCTAGGCCCAAACAATGGTGAAGTGTCATGTAGTCGACATTCACATAACACCACTAGAGGAGAGACAACATACATCTCATCAAAATATCGAACGAATACCAAATTCACATGACTACTAATAGCAAGACTTCTCCCATGTCCTCGAGAACAAAAGTAACTACTCATAAAGCATAAACATGTTCATAATCAGAGGGGTATTAATGTGCATATAGGATCTGAACATATGATCTTCCACCAATTAAACCAACTAGCATCAACTACAAGGAGTAATTAACACTACTACCAACCTACTAGCACCAATCCCGGACTTGGAGACAAGAATTGGATACAAGAGATGTACTAGGGTTTTGAGATGAGATGGTGCTGATGAAGATGTTGATGAAGATTGCCCTCTCCTGATGAGAGGAGCGTTGGTGATGACAATGGTGATGATTTCCCCCTCCGGGAGGGAAGTTTCCCCGGCAGAGCAGCCCCGCCAGAACCCTAGATTGGTTCCGCCAAGGTTCCGCCTCGTGGCGGCGTAGTTTCATCCGAGAAGATGGCTTATGATTTTTTTACCATTGAAAGAGTTCATATAGCAGAAGATGGTCACCGGAGGGCCACCAGGGGGCCCACAAGGTAGGGGCGCGCCCAGGGGGGGTAGGGCATGCCCCCCACCCTCGTGGGCAGGGTGTGGCCCCCCTGGTGAAGTTCTTGAGCTCAATGTTTTTTTATATATTTGGAAAACATCATCCGTGAAGTTTCAGGACTTTTGGAGCTGTGCAGAATAGGTCCTCTAATATTTGCTCCTTTTCCAGCCAGAATCCCAGCTACCGGCATTCTCCCTCTTTATGTAAACCTTGTAAAATAAGAGAGAATAGGCATAAGTATTGTGACATAATGTGTAATAACAGCCCATAATGCAATAAATATTGATATAAAAGCATGATGCAAAATGGACGTATCAAGTTATCAGCAACTGGCAGGAGCCATATGGTTGTCGCTTTATTGTATGCAATGCAATCGCCCTGTAATTGCTTTACTTTATCACTAAGCGGTAGCGATAGTCGTAGAAGCAATAGTTGGCGAGACAACAATGATGCTACGATGGAGATCAAGGTGTCGCGCCGGTGACGATGGTGATCATGACGGTGCTCCAGAGATAGAGATCACAAGCACAAGATGATGATGGCCATATCATATCACTTATATTGATTGCATGTGATGTTTATCTTTTATGCATCTTATTTTGCTTTGATTGACAGTAGCATTATAAGATGATCTCTCACTAAATTTCAAGATAAAAGTGTTCTACCTGAGTATGCACCGTTGCCAAAGTTTGTCGTGCCCAGACACCACGTGATGATCGGGTGTGATAAGCTCTACGTCCATCTACAACGGGTGCAAGCCAGTTTTGCACACGCAGAATATTCAGGTTAAACTTGACGAGCCTAGCATATGCAGATATGGCCTCGGAACACTGAGACCGAAAGGTCGAGCGTGAATCATATAGTAGATATGATCAACATAATGATGTTCACCATTGAAAACTACTCCATTTCACGTGATGATCGGCTATGGTTTAGTTGATTTGGATCACGTGATCACTTAGATGATTAGAGAGATGTCTATCTAAGTGGGAGTTCTTAAGTAATATGATTAATTGAACTTAAATTTATCATGAACTTAGTACCTGATAGTATTTTTGCATGTCTATGTTTGTTGCAGATAGATGGCTCGTGCTGTTGTTCCGTTGAATTTTAATGCGTTCCTTGAGAAAGCAAAGTTGAAAGATGATGGTAGCAATTACACGGACTGGGTCCGTAACTTGAGGATTATCCTCATTACTGCACAGAAGAATTACATCCTGGAAGCACCGCTAAGTGCCAAACCTGCTGCAGGAGCAACACCAGATGTTATGAACACCTGGCAGAGCAAAGCTGATGACTACTCGATAGTTCAGTGTCCCATGCTTTACGGCTTAGAACCGGGACTTCACCGACATTTTGAACGTCATGGAGCATATGAGATGTTCCTGGAGTTGAAGTTAATATTTCAAGCAAATGCCCAGATTGAGAGATATGAAGTCTCCAATAAGTTCTATAGCTGCAAGATGGACGAGAATAGTTCTGTCAGTGAGCATATACTCAAAATGTCTGGGTATCATAATCACTTGACTCAACTGGGAGTTAATCTTCCTGTTGATAGCGTCATTGACAGAGTTCTTCAATCATTGCCACCAAGCTACAAGAGCTTCGTGATGAACTATAATATGCAAGGGATGAATAAGACAATTCCCGAGCTCTTCGCAATGCTAAAGGCTGCGGAGGTAGAAATCAAAAAGGAGCATCAAGTGTTGATGGTCAATAAGACCGCCAGTTTCAAGAAAAGGGGCAAAGGGAAGAAGAAGGGGAACTTCAAGAAGAACAACAAGCAAGTTGCTGCTCGGGAGAAGAAACCCAAGTCTGGACCTAAGCCTGAGACTGAGTGCTTCTACTGCAAACAGACTGGTCACTGGAAGCGGAACTGCCCCAAGTATTTGGCGGATAAGAAGGATGGCAAGGTGAACAAAGGTATATGTGATATACATGTTATTGATGTGTACCTTACGAGAGCTCGCATTAACACCTGAGTATTTTATACTGGTTATGTTGCTAATATTTGCAACTCGAAACAGGGACTACAGATTAAGCGAACACTGGCTAAGGACGAGGTGACGATGCGCGTGGAAAATGGTTCCAAAGTCGATGTGATCGCCGTCAGCATGCTACCTCTACATCTACCTTCGGGATTAATTTTAGACCTAAATAATTGTTATTTGGTGCCAACATTGAGCATGGACATTATATCTGGATCTTGTTTAATGCGAGACGATTATTCATTTAAATCTGAGAATAATGGTTGTTCTTTTTATATGAGTAATATCTTTTATGGTCGTGCACCCTTAAAGAGTGGTCTATTTTTGGTGAATCTCGATAGTAGTGATACACATATTCATAATGTTGAAGCCAAAAGATGCAGAGTCGATAATGATAGTGCAACTTATTTGTGGCACTGCCGTTTGGGTCATATTGGTAGAAAGTTCATGAAGAAACTCCATACTGATGGACTTTTGGAATCACTTGATTATGAATCACTTGGTACTTGCGAACCATACCTCATGGGCAAGATGACTAAAACGCCATTCTCCGAAACTATGGAGTGAACAACTGATTTGTTGGAGATCATACATACTGATGTATGTGGTCCAATGAATATTGAGGCTCACAGCGGGTATCGTTATTTTCTCACCTTCACAAATGATTTAAGCAGATATGGGTATATCTACTTAATGAAACATAAGTCTGAAACATTTGAAAAGTTCAAAGAATTTCAAAGTGAAGTTGAAAATCATCGTAACAAGAAAATAAAGTTTCTACGATCTGATCGTGGAGGAGAATATTTGAGTTACGAGTTTGGTCTACATTTGAAACAATGCGGAATAGTTTCGCAACTCACGCCACCCAGAACACCACGGTGTAATGGTGTGTCCGAACGTTGTAATCGTACTTTACTAGATATGGTGCGATCTATGATGTCTCTTACTGATTTACCGCTATCATTTTGGGGTTATGCTTTAGAGACGGCCGCATTCATGTTAAATAGGGCATCATCAAAATCCGTTGAGATGACACCTTATGAACTATGGTTTGGCAAGAAACCAAAGTTGTCATTTCTTAAAGTTTGGGGCTGCAATGCTTATGTGAAAAAGCTTCAACCTGATAAGCTTGAACCCAAATCGGAGAAGTGTCTTCATAGGATACCCAAAAGAAACAGTTGCCTTCTATCACAGATCCGAGGGCAAGACATTCGTTGCTAAGAATGGATCCTTTCTAGAGAAGGAGTTTCTCTCAAAAGAAGTGAGTGGGAGGAAAGTAGAACTTGATGAGGTAACAGTACCCGCTCCCTTATTGGAAAGTAGTTCATCACAGAAACCGGTTCTTGTGACGTCTACACCAATTAGTGAGGAAGTTAATGATGATGATCATGAAACTTCAGATCAAGTTGTTACTGAATCTCGTAGGTCAACCAGAGTAAGATCCGCACTAGAGTGGTACGGTAATCCTGTTCTGGAGGTTATGTTGCTAGACCATGACGAACCTACGAACTATGAAGAAGCGATGGTGAGCCCAGATTCCGTGAAATGGCTTGAGGCCATGAAATCTGAGATGGGATCCATGTATGAGAACAAAGTGTGGACTTTGGTTGACTTGCCCAATGATCGGCAAGCCATCGAGAATAAATGGATCTTCAAGAAGAAGACTGATGCTGATGGTAATGTTACCGTCTATAAAGCTCGACTTGTTGCAAAAGGTTTTCGACAAGATCAAGGGATTGACTACGATGAGACCTTCTCACCCATAGCGATGCTTAAGTCTGTCTGAATCATGTTAGCAATTGCCGCATTTTATGATTATGAAATTTGGCAAATGGATGTGAAAGCTGCATTCCTGAATGGATTTCTGGAAGAAGAGTTGTATATGATGCAACCGAAAGGTTTTGTCGATCCAAAGGGAGCTAACAAAGTATGCAAGCTCCAGCGATCCATTTATGGACTGGTGCAAGCCTCTCGAAGTTGGAATAAATGTTTTGATAGTGTGATCAAAGCATATGGTTTTATACAGACTTTTGGAGAAGCCTGTATTTACAAGAAAGTGAGTGGGATCTCTGTAGCATTTCTGATATTATATGTGGATGACATATTGTTGATTGGAAATGATATAGAATTTCTGGATAGCATAAAAGGATATTTGAATAAGAGTTTTTCAATGAAAGACCTCGGTGAAGCTTGTTAAGGCATATCTCTCTCGATGTAGTTTTGTGATTGATGACAACATGTTTGCGGACTAATCGTGTGCTTTGTGCATTTTAGAGATTCATCCTTTGGCACGAGACGATTTCTTTCCCCTCGGAGTGTTATTCAAGACGGTGTAGCTCTTTTGTTTCTTGTTTGGTGGACTAGTTTTGTAGGAGTCACCGTTCTGTCAAGAGGGGTCCGCTTTGGTAAGGCTTGGGTGGAATCAACACGTACACATCCTTTCCTCACCCTCTGAGTCGTTCTGCTTCAATGGAGTGCTCTTTCCCCTTTCAGTGTGCTGTTTTGGGTCCACGCGGTAGTACCGTGGTACCCAACGGTAGTACTGCTTGTGGGTCTCAGCCGCATTACCATTGCGGTACCGAGCCCCTACCGCGTCGACTCGAGGGGGTCGCCTCTCGTGTCGGGTTGTGCGGCACTTGCAGTGGCAGTAGAAGCGGTAGTACCGCTCGAGAGCGGTAGTACCGCCCTACCACTGCGGTGGTACCGCACCGGGCTGAGTTCCTGCACCGCACGGTAGTACCGCGAGGAGGAGCAGCAGTACCACTGGGTCCAGCGGTAGTACCGCTGACCCCTGTGGTAGTACCGCCCTCTGTGGGGCTGTTTTGGGGACAACGGTTGGATGGGTTCCCCTTGTATAAAAGGGGATCCTCTTCTTCTTCGTTGACTTACCTCTTCCCCCAAAAGCTCCATTAATGCTCCAAGCTCCATTTTCGCCCGATCTCTCTCCCTAGCCAATCAAACTTGTTGATTTGCTCGGGATTGGTTGAGAAGGCCCCGATCTATACTTCCACCAAGAGAAATTTGATTCCCCCACTAATCCCTAGCGGATCTTGACTCTTGGGTGTTTGAGCACCCTAGACGGTTGAGGTCACCACGGAGCCATTGTCCATTGTGGTGAAGCTTCGTGGTGTTGTTGGGAGCCTCCGATTAAGTTCTGGAGATTGCCCCAACCTTGTTTGTAAAGGTCCGGTCGCCGCCTCCTGATACGTCCATTTTGCATCATGCTTTTATATCAATATTTATCGCATTATGGACTGTTATTTCACTTTATGTCACAATACTTATGGCTATTCTCTCTTATTTTACAAGGTTTATATAAGGAGGGAGAATGCCGGCAGCTGGAATTCTGGTCTGGAAAAGGAGCAAATATTAGAGACCTATTCTGCGCAACTCCAAAAGTCCTGAAACTCAAGGAAACGTATTAAAAGAAATAAAGAAAAATCCACGCCAAAGATGAAGGCCAGGGGGCCCACACCCTGCTCACGAGGGTGGGGGCGCCCCCTACCTCGTGGGCTCCCTGGTGGCTCTCCGACGCCCATCTTCTCCTATATGAGGTCTTTCGATGAGAAAAAAATAAGGAGGAACTTTTCGGGACGAGACTCCGCGCCACAAGGCGGAACCTTGGCGGATCCAATCTAGAGCTCCGGCAGAGCTGTTCTGCCGGGGAAACTTCCCTCCGGGAGGGGGAAATCATCACCATCGTCATCACCAACGCTCCTCTCATTGGGAGAGGTCAATCTCCATCAACATCTTCACCAGCACCATCTCATCTCCAAACCCTAGTTCATCTCTTGTATCCAATTCTTATCTCAAAGTCCGGGATTGGTGCTAGTAGGTTGCTAGTAGTGTTGATTACTCCTTGTAGTTGATGCTAGTTGGTTTATTTGGTGGAAGATCATATGTTTAGATCCTATATGCATATTATTACCCCTCTGATTATGAACATGAATATGCTTTGTGAGTAATTACGTTCGTTCCTGAGGACAAGGGAGAAGTCTTGCTATGAGTAGTCATGTGAATTTGGTATTCGTTTGATATTTTGATAAGATGTATGTTGTCTAGCCTCTAGTGGTGTTATGTGAACGTCGACTACATAACACTTCACCATTATTTGGGCCTAGAGGAAGGCATTGGGAAGTAATAAATAGATGATGGGTTGCTAGAGTGACAGAAGCTTAAACCCTAGTTTATGCGTTGCTTCGTAAGGGGCTGATTTGGATCCATATGTTTCATGATATGGTTAGGTTTACCTTAATACTTTTGTTGTAGTTGCGGATGCTTGCAATAGAGGTTAATCATAAGTGGGATGCTTGTTCAAGTAAGAACAGCACACAAGCACCGGTCCACCCACATATCAAATTATCAAAGTATCAAACACGAATCATATGAACGTGATGAAAACTAGCTTGATGATATTCCCATGTGTCCCCGGGAGCGCTTTTCCTATTATAAGAGTGTGTTCCGGCTTGTCCTTTGCTACAAAAGGATTGGGCCACCTTGCTGCACTTTTGTTACTTGTTGCTCGTTACAACCTATCTTATCACAAAACTCTCCGGTACCACTTATTTCAGTACTTGCAGAGAATACCTTGCTGAAAACTGCTTATCATTTCCTTCTGCTCCTCGTTGGGTTCGACACTCTTACTTATCGAAAGGACTACGATAGATCCCCTATACTTGTGGGTCATCAAGACTCTTTTCTGGCACCGTTGTCGGGGAGTGTAGCGCTTTTGGTAGGTGGAATTTGGTAAGGAAAAATTTATATAGTGTGCTAAAATTTACTATCACTTGTCACTATGGAAAGTAATTCTCTGAGGGGCTTGTTCGGGGTATCTTCACCCTGTCCAGTAGAGCAAAGAGTTGCTCCTCAACCTACTGAACCTATTGAAAATGAAATTCCTTATGAGTATCCTTCGGGTATGATAGAAAAATTTCTAGCTAACCCTTTTACAGGAGATGGAACAAAGCATCCTGATGAGCACTTAATATATGTGGATGAAGTTTGTGGATTATTTAAGCTTGCAGGTATACCCGATGATGTTGCTAAGAAGAAGGTCTTCCCTTTATCTTTGAAGGGAGACGCATTGATATGGTATAGGCTATGTGATGATATGAGATCATGGGACTATAAAAGATTGAAGCTGGAATTTCATCAAAAGTATTACCCTATGCATCTTGTTCATCGTGATCGCAATTATATATATAATTTCTAGCCTCGCGAAGGAGAAAGCATTGCTCAAGCTTGGGGGAGGCTTAAATCAATGTTATATTCATGCCCCAATCATGAGCTCCCGAGAGAAATAATTATGCAAAGTTTTTATGCTCGGCTTTCTGAAAACAATCGCACCATGCTCGATACTTCTTGTGCTGGCTCTTTTATGATGAAGACTATTGAATTCAGATGGAATTTATTGGATAGAATTAAACGCAACTCTGAATATTGGGACCTCGACGAAGGTAAGGAGTCAGGTATGACACCTAAGTTTGATTGTGTTAAATCTTTTATGGATACCGATATTTTCCGTAAGTTTAGCACTAAATATGGACTTGACTCTGAGATAGTAGCTTCTTTCTGTGAATCTTTTGCTACTTATGTTGATCTCCCTAAGGAGAAGTGGTTTAAATATCATCCTCCCATAGAAGTAAAAGTAGCTGCACCTATTAAAGTTGAAGAAAAGACTGTCACTTATAATGATCCTATTGTTCCTACTTCTTATATTGAGAAACCACCTTTCCCTGTTAGAATAATGGATCATGCTAAAGCTTCAACTGTTGTTTGTAAAAGCAATATTAGAACTTATAATCCTCCTGAGCAAGTTAAAGTAGAACCTAATAT
Organism: Triticum urartu; assembly: GCF_056163025.1. NCBI lineage: Eukaryota > Viridiplantae > Streptophyta > Magnoliopsida > Poales > Poaceae > Triticum > Triticum urartu. The sequence continues at coordinate 121,737,740 of NC_141874.1, read as the reverse complement.
TGCTATTGTTAAAGATCTCTTGTCTGATAATATTGATGGGCATGTTATTCAGTTCGAAGGTGAAACTGCTAGAATTGCTAAACCTTGTGATAAAGATAAACATAGACCTGTGGTAGGCGTGCCTGTTATTTCTGTTAAAATAGGAGATCATTGTTATCATGGCTTATGTGATATGGGCGCTAGTGCTAGTGTTATACCTTATGACTTGTATAAAGAAATCAAACATGAAATTGCACCTGCTGAGTTAGAAGATATTGATGTCACAATTAAACTTGCCAATAGAGATACTATTTCAGTGATGGAAATTGTTAGTGATGTTGAATTCTTGTGTGGGAAAACTAAATATCCTGCTGATTTTCTTGTTCTTACTTCTCTGCAAGATAGCTTTTGTCCCATTATATTTGGTAGACCCTTCTTAAATACCGTCAATGCTACCATAGACTGCACTAAGAATGTTGTTACTGTTGGTTGGATGATATGGTTCATGAGTTTAATTTCTCTAAATTTAGTAAACAACATCATGAGGAAGAATTGCCTAGTAAGGATGAAATTATTGGACTTTCTTCTATTGCCGCACCTCCTAGTGATCCTTTCGAACACTATTTGCTAGACCATGAAAATGATATGTTCATGAATGAAAGAAGGGAAATAGATGAAGTATTCTTTAAACAGGAACCTATTCTGCATCACAACTTGCCTGTTGGAATCTTAGGGGATCCTCCTCCACCCAAGGGTGATCCCGTGTTTGAGCTTAAACCTTTGCCAGATAATCTTAAATATGCTTATCTTGATGAAAAGAAGATATATCTTGTTATTATTAGTGCTAACCTTTCAGAGCATGAAGAAGAAAGATTATTGAAAACTCTAAAGAAGCACCGTGCTTCTATTGGATATACTCTTGATGATCTTAAGGGCATTAGTCCCACTCTATGTCAACATAAAATAAATTTGGAGGCAGATGCCAAACCAGTTCGTGATCCTCGACGACGTCTGAATCCTAAAATGAAAGAAGTGGTAAGAAAAGAAATACTAAAGCTTCTAGAGGCAGGTATAATCTATCCCGTTGTTGATAGTGAGTGGGTAAGTCATGTCCATTGTGTCCCTAAGAAGGAATGTATTACTATTGTTCCTAATGATAAAGATGAATTGATTCCACAAAGAATTATCATAGGTTATAGGATGGTAATTGATTTCCGCAAATTAAATAAAGCTACTAAGAAAGATCATTACCCCTTACCTTTTATTGATCAAATGCTAGAAAGATTATGCAAACATACACACTATTGCTTTCTAGATGGTTATTCTAGTTTCTCTCAAATACCTGTGTCGGCTAGAGATCAATCAAAGACTACTTTTACATGCCCTTTTGGTACTTTTGCTTATAGACGTATGCCTTTTGGTTTATGTAATGCACCTGCTACCTTTCAAAGATGCATGATGGCTATATTCTCTGACTTTTTTGAAAAGATTTGTGAGGTTTTCATGGACGAATTTTCCGTCTATGGTTCCTCTTTTGATGATTGCTTGAGCAATCTTGATCAAGTTTTGCAGAGATGTGAAGAAACTAATCTTGTCTTGAATTGGGAAAAGTGCCACTTTATGGTTAATGAAGGTATTGTCTTGGGGCACAAAGTTTCTGAAAGAGGTATTGAAGTTGATAAAGCCAAGGTTGATGCTATTGAAAAGATGCCATGCCCCAAGGACATCAAAGGTATAAGAAGTTTCCTTGGTCACGCCAGATTTTACAGGAGGTTCATTAAGGACTTCTCAAAAATTTCTCGGCCTCTGACTAATTTATTGCAAAAGGATATACCATTTGTCTTTGATGATGATTGTGTAGAAGCATTTGAAATACTTAAGAAAGCATTAGTCACTTCACCTGTTGTTCATCCACCTGATTGGAATTTACCCTTTGAAATTACGTGTGATGCTAGTGATTATGCTGTAGGTGATGTTCTAGGGCAAAGAGTTGATAACAAACTAAATGTTATTCATTATGCTAGTAAGACTCTAGACAATGCTCAAAGAAATTATACTACTACTGAAAAAGAGCTTTTAGCAGTTGTATTTGCTTGTGATAAGTTCAGATCTTATATTGTTGATTCTAAAGTAACTATTCAAACAGATCATGCTGCTATTAAATATCTTATGGAAAAGAAAGATGCTAAACCTAGACTTATTAGATGGGTTCTCTTGCTACAAGAACTTGATTTGCATATTGTTGATAGAAAGGGAGCTGAGAACCCCGTTGCAAACAACCTGTCTAGGTTAGAAAATATTCTTGATGACCCACTACCTATTAATGAGAACTTTCCTGATGAACAATTAAATGTTATAAGTACTTCTCGTAGTACTCCATGGTATGTTGATTATGCTAATTATATTGTTGCTAAATTTATACCACCTAGCTTCACATACCAACAAAAGAAAAAGTTTTTCTATGATTTAAGACATTACTTTTGGGATGACCCACATCTTTATAAAGAAGGAGTAGATGGTGCTATTAGACGTTGTGTACCTGAGCATGAACAGGAACATATCCTACGCAAGTGTCATTCCGAGTCTTATGGAGGACACCACGCTGGAGATAGAACTGCACATAAGGTATTGCAATCTGGTTTTTATTGGCCTACTCTCTTCAAGGATGCCCGTAAGTTTGTCTTGTCTTGTGATGAATGTCAAAGAATTGGTAATATTAGTAGACGTCAAGAAATGTCTATGAAGTATTCTCTTGTTATTGAACCATTTGATGTTTGGGGCTTTGATTATATGGGACCTTTTCCTGCCTCTAATGGATACACACATATTCTAGTTGCTGTTGATTACGTTACTAAGTGGGTAGAAGCTATTCCAACTAGTAGTTCTGATCATAACACTTCTATTAAAATGCTTAAGGAAGTTATTTTCCCAAGGTTTGGAGTCCCTAGATATTTAATGACTGATGGTGGTTCACACTTTATTCATGGTGCCTTCCGTAAAATGCTTGCTAAATATGATGTTAATCATAGAATTGCATATCCTTATCACCCATAGTCTAGTGGTCAAGTAGAGTTGAGCTATAGAGTGCTCAAATTAATTTTGCAAAAGACTGCTAATAGGTCTAGAAGGAATTGGTCTAAGAAACTTGATGATGCATTATGGGCTTATAGAACTGCATACAAAAATTCTATGGGTATGTCTCCGTATAAAATGGTTTATGGAAAAGCATGTCACTTACCTCTCAAACTAGAACATAAGGCATATTGGGCTATTAAAGAGCTTAACTATTATTTTAAACTTGTCGGTGAGAAGAGGTTATTTGATATTAGCTCACTTGATGAATGGAGAACCCAAGCTTATGAAAATGCCAAGTTGTTTAAAGAAAAAGTTAAAATATGGCATGACAAAAGGATACAAAAGCGTGAGTTTAATGTAGGTGATTATGTATTGCTATACAACTCTCGTTTAAGATTTTTTGCAGGAAAACTTCTCTCTAAATGGGAAGCCCCTATGTTACCGAGGAGGTCTATCATTCTGGTGCCATAAAAATCAGCAACTTCGAGGGCACAAATCCGAAGGTGGTAAATGGTCAAAGAATTAAACATTATATCTCAGGTAATCCCATAAATGTTGAAACCAATATTATTGAAACCGTAACACCGGAAGAATACATAAGGGACACTTTCCGAAACGTTTCAGACTCCGAAAAGGAATAGGTATGTGGTACGGTAAGTAAACCGACTCCAAAACAATTTTTAAGGCAATATTTCTCCGTTTTGGAATATTTAGAAAAATAGAAAAATAAGTAGCAGTCCGGGAAGGACACGAGGGCCCCACGAGGGTGGTGGGCGCGCCCTACCCCCCTGGGCGCGCCCCCTACCTCATGAGCACCTCGTGTGCCTTGCGGACTCCGTTTTCTTGCACGATACGTATTTTGGTCGGTAAAAATTCATTATATATTCTCCCGAAGGTTTTGACTCCCGTATCACGCAAAAATCTCCTGTCTTTGTTTCGAGCTGTTTTTCTGACAGATCTAGATTATCATGACGTCCCCAAGTGCTTCCAAGGACAAGTTCTTCGAGAAGGTCATCAACCCTTACCTCGCGGAGGTGCTGCGACACCCTCAAACCATTGAGATGTGTGATGGGTTGTTGCACATCCGCGATGTTGAGGGACCAAAGGGAACCGGAAGCGTGGAGACGAGGCTCGAAGCAATGGAGCAACAAATTTTCAAGTGCCAGGGGATGGTGGAGCGTGGAATTAGCACTAGCCACACGATGCTCACGGAGTTCACTAACAACTACAAGCCGGATGCCAAGAACACCGAGGAGGCCATCTTCAAGCTATACGAGAAGATCGAGCACCTCCAAGCCCAAATCTATGACCTGCAAAACCAAAACTGTGAGTATGAATATAGATTCAAAAGAATGAGTTTGGCTGTAGATTCAAGGATTTCGGAGACTCGATCATCCTTCTATGATGGTGAACCTATGCCTTAGAAGATGGATGACAAGCCCGCATCATCAACAACACCACCACCTTCTTCATCGACAAAGGAGATATAATCACATGGGTATGGGCACTCCCCTTGACAACTGCCAAGCTTGGAGGAGGTGCCCCGGTATCGTATCACAATCACAACTCCTATCTTTACCGTTTTTCTTAGTTCAATCCTATTAGTAGTATCTTGATCTAGTAGAATAAAGTTTATGGCATGCTCTAGTTTTGAGTTTTGCTTTATGATCTCTCTATGTAATCGAGTCCGTGAGCTATATATAATAAAGATTAGTGTTGAGTCAAGGGCTTGATTATTTTGCCATGATCTTGGGTGAATAAAAGAAAGAGAAAAAGAAACAAAAGAAACAAAAAGTTCATATTGATCTTATTGAGAGTAATGACTTCACATAGAAAGAGTATGATGATTAAAAGTTGTTGGGAGTTGGCAAACATAGCTTTGGTCATTGTTGCAATTAATAGGAAGTAATAAAGAAAGAGAGGTTTTCACATATAGATATATTATCATTGACATCTTTTATGATTGGGAGCACTCATTAAAATATGACATGCTAAAGAGTTGATGTTGGACAAGGAAGACAACGTAATGAGTTATGTATTTCTTATATCTGAGATAAAGTATGTTGTCATGGATCCTCTAACTTGTTGAGCTTGCCTTTCCCCCTCATGCTAGCCAAATTCTCAGCACCAAGTAGAAATACTACTTGTGCTTCCAAATACCCTTAAACCAGTTTTTCCATGAGAGTCCACCATATCTACCTATGAATTGAGTAAGATCCTTCAAGTAAGTTGTCATCGGTGCAAATCAATAAAAATTGCTCTAAATATGTATGATTGATTGGTGTGGGAGAAATAAGCTTTATACGACCTTGTGATGTGGAAGTAATAAAAGCGACGGACTGCATAATAAAGGTTCATATCACAAGGGGCAATATAAAGTGACGTTCTTTCGCATTGAGATTTTATATATTCGACCATAAAAGCGCATGACAACCTCTGCTTCCCTTGCGAAGGGCCTATCCTTTATTATTATCTTCTACCTTATGCAAGAGTCATGGTGATCTTCACCTTTTCTTTTTATTTTATCCTTTGGCAAGCTCAACATGTTGGAAAGAACATGATATATATAGGGTGGGTCTATTCTAATAACGCCTCTTAAGAGTCTTATTCTGATAACACTAGCTTATTCTGCTAACACCATTGACACTGCGCCACCGTCCGACCCAAACCGCACGCAGACAGTAAAAATAAACACCCACCCACCCATCACACTCCTCCTCCGCCCCATCCCCCGCCTACCCACCACCGCACACCACCGCCAAGCGCGCCGTCAAACCACCTGTCGCCGCGCTGCCCGGCCACTGCCTCCCAGCGCGCCGCCCGGCAACCGCCTCCCACCATGCCGCCCCACCAACCTCCTCCTGCCCCGCCAACTCCTCACCTTGTTCCACACCCCCCTCTCTAAGGCTGATCCAAAATTGGGATCGAGCCCCGCTCCAACTGCCGACCCGCGGATCCACCTCCTCCCCAAGATCTGGGCACTCCAGCGCCCTAGTACGGCTTCGCCTCAACCACCCCCCACGACGGCGACAAGCATAGGGCCGAGGTTCTGGCCTCGCCGCGCCACAAGAGCACCAACCTAGGCCGCACTCGCGCCCCGCCCACCCCCATCCTCCTTCTGCAAATGCCGCCGCCGGAGCATCACTCCTAGGCCGCTGCCGCACCGGCCCTCCCCGTGCGGCCAGGGCTCCCCCGAGCCACCTTCCTCTCCACGCGCGGCCAGGGCTCCCCATGGCAGTGTGCCGCCGCACCCTCCCCATCGCATCCACTTCGGTCCCAGCCCGACCACCACTGGATCCGCCCTTTCCCGGCGCTACCTCCGCTGGATCTACCCCACCCGATGGCCTTCAACAATGGCAGCACCGTCAGGGTCCCGTGTCGTTCTCTCCCTCTCCAGCGAGTTGTCCTGCTCGAGGACAAACGATGCTGACGGTGGTAGCCAGCATGACTGCTCCTTCGGCAGGCCCAGGAACAGCCACAAAGGACACCGGCTTGGGGCAGCAGGGTCGGGAGCACAACCACCGCGTGCAATTTGGTCTTGTTAGTTTTGTTTAGTTTGTAGTATTGCAGTGCCGTTTTCTTCATGGAGACGTCCAGTGGTTTGTAGTCTTGAAGTGCAGTTTTCTTCTAGGAAACGTCCATTGCTCGTTTTGGTGTGCGATGGGAGTATACACATCTACATGTATGATTTTGTTGCAGTTTCCTGGTGGTGCGCTTGTAGTCCGGTGCACCCGCACAGGAAGTGCTTCTGGTTCAATCTGCGGAAAACCGTTGATGCAGTACACTTGTCTTGTCTCAGCAGCCATGATGCATTCATAAAAAAGTGAAAGAAAAAAGGAAGAATAATAGGGGTGGTTCATTTTTTCAAGCATATTTTCGAGGAAAAAATTATTTGTTAAAAAGAGTAATGCATGTTCTCTTTGAGGCAGTGCACTTCTCTCAAGAAAAAGTAAAAAAGAAAGTTATCGCAAATTCGCTCTAAGAAAATGCAGTCACAATAATACTCCTTTGAGGTTCACAGAAACAAAAACGTCTTAAAGAAGCTCACTTCTCATTACATGTAGTTCACTCGGTCAGTCCTTGTGGTCCATTCGTCTTGTCTACGCGTGTAAAAAATATTAAGTTTGAAAAAAACTCACGGTGTTCATTATTGGGAGTGTCATGTTCCATTTACGGTAATCTCGAGGTTCACTTTTCATAGTATTGTGGTTCACCAACGCTCGTCATGAAGTGCACTCCATCTCGTTTGGGAAAATTTGATAGTCTCGAGGTTCACTTTTCGCAGTATTGCGGTTCGCCAATGCTCGACATGAAGTGCACTCCACCTCGTTTGCGAAAATTTACGTCTCACAAAAAAAATTTACGTCCCACGAAAAAGAAATCATGCAGTGCACTTGTCTGTCCAATGAAGTGCGTTTTTTAGTCTAAATAAGTGTGGTTTTCTGTCTGATGCAGTACGGCTCATTTACGGTAGTCTCGAGGTGCACTTTTCATAGTATTGTGGTTCACCAACACCCGACATGAAGTGCACTTCACCTCGTTTAGGAAAATTTACGTCCCACAAAAAAGAAATCATGCAGTGCACTTGTTTGTCCAATGAAGTGCGGTTGTTTGTCCGATGTAGTGCGGTTTTCAGTCGGATGAAGTACCCACGTCGATTTGGTGTCGCGAAAAACAGTGTCCGCATTTCGGTAAATTTAAAACTGCTCTTAAACTGTAAGGAATTAGAGAGAGTGTTCTACATGAAAAATTTGCGTCTCATCGATATCTTTCCAACGGCATATCATTTGAATCATTTCGACAACCGGTTTGTAAAAATTTCACGAAAAACGGCGGCTGCCACTCGTCCTCCGCCGCATGATTTTTATAATTATCTTAAAACTGTAAGGAATCTCAAAACCATTTCTACATATGAAAGTTGCGCCTTGTCCATAGCTTTCCAACGACGTATTACATGCCTCGTTTCGACAAACGGTTCAAAAACTAGAGCAAAAACAGTACCGAAAATTGCAAAAATTTCAAAAAAAAAAACAGAATTCCACGATTTAGTAAATTTGAAACTGCTCTTGAACCGTAACGAATTAGAGAAAATAATAGATACTAAAAATATGCGTCTCGAAGATATATTTCCAACGGCGTATCATTTGCCTTATTCCGATGAGCGGTTTAGAAAAAATCATGAAAATACGCTCGCTGCCACTCGTCATCCGCCACACCATTTTTGAAACTGCTCTTGAACCGAGAGGAATCTCGAAAAGTGTTCAACATGGCGAAGTTGCGCCTAATCAATATATTTTTAACGGTATATTATAAGCCTCGTTTCGACAAACGGTTAAAAAATTAGAGCGAAAACAGTACCGGAAAAACACTGCGTGCAGTTTTTTTCGACACGAAGTTCACTCGTGTGAGTACTGCAGCACACTTGGTTCAAACAATGACGTGCACTTGCATTGAGCGTGCAGTGCGGAAGTGTTACCAGAATAACTATTCTGATAATATTATCAGAATATATATATATATATATAATTGGATGTAGGGGAGCATGAACCATTATTGTTGACATTACCTTTGAGGTAAAAGGTTGTGGGGCAAATCTATAAGCCCCTATCTTTCTCTATGTCCGATTAAAACTCCGTAACCACAAGTATCGCGTGAGTGTTAGCAATTATGGAGGACTAAATGATAGTTGAGTATGTGGACTTGCTTTTTAGCTCTGACATAGACTATTTCCGATGTTATGATAAATTGCAATTGCTTCAATGACTGAGATTACAGTTTGTCGGAGCCCAATAAGGTTTATGATTTATACTCTTGCATTGTGAACAGATCATCACTTGAACATAAGTAATCATATGACAAAATCTATATATGTTGCTGTTATAAGAATAATCATGATGCCTTCATGTCCGTATTTTATTTTTATCGACGCCTCTACCTCTAAACATGAGGACATATTTATTGTTATCGGCTTTTCGCTTGAGGAAAAGCGAGGTCTAAGCTCGGGGGAGTTGATACGTCCATTTTGCATCATCCTTTTATATCGATATTTATCGCATTATGGACTATTATTTCACTTTATGTCACAATACTTATGGCTATTCTCTCTTATTTTACAAGGTTTACATAAGGTGGGAGAATGCCGGCAGCTGGAATTCTGGTCTGGAAAAGGAGCAAATATTAGAGACCTATTCTGCGCAACTCCAAAAGTCCTGAAACTCCACAGAACGTCTTAAAAGACATAAAGAAAAATTCACGCCAAAGATGAAGGCCAGGGGGCCCACACCCTGCTCATGAGGGTGGGGGGCGCCGCCCACACCCTGCTCATGAGGGTGGGGGGCGCCCCCCCTAGGGCGCGGCCCCCTACCTCGTGGGCCCCCTGGTGGCTCTCCGACGCCCATCTTCTCCTATATGAGGTCTTTCGATGAGAAAAAAATAAGGAGGAACTTTTCGGGACGAGACTCCGTCGCCACGAGGCGGAACCTTGGCGGATCCAATCTAGAGCTCCGGCAGAGCTGTGCTGCCGGGGAAACTTCCCTCCGGGAGGGGGAAATCATCACCAACGCTCCTCTCATCGGGAGAGGGCAATCTCCATCAACATCTTCACCAGCACCATCTCATCTCCAAACCCTAGTTCATCTCTTGTATCCAATTCTTATCTCAAAGTCCGGGATTGGTGCTAGTAGGTTGCTAGTAGTGTTGATTACTCCTTGTAGTTGATGCTAGTTGGTTTATTTGGTGGAAGATCATATGTTCAGATCCTATATGCATATTATTACCCCTCTGATTATGAACATGAATATGCTTTGTGAGTAATTACGTTCGTTCCTGAGGACAAGGGAGAAGTCTTGCTATGAGTAGTCATGTGAATTTGGTATTCGTTTGATATTTTGATAAGATGTATGTTGTCTAGCCTCTAGTGGTGTTATGTGAACGTCGACTACATAACACTTCACCATTATTTGGGCCTAGAGGAAGGCATTGGGAAGTAATAAATAGATGATGGGTTGCTAGAGTGACAGAATCTTAAACCCTAGTTTATGCGTTGCTTCGTAAGGGGTTGATTTGGTTCCATATGTTTCATGCTATGGTTAGGTTTACCTTAATACTTTTGTTGTAGTTGCGGATGCTTGCAATAGAGGTTAATCATAAGTGGGATGCTTGTTCAAGTAAGAACAACACCCAAGCACCGGTCCACCCACATATCAAATTATCAAAGTATCAAACGCGAATCATATGAACGTGATGAAAACTAGCTTGACGATATTCCCATGTGTCATCGGGAGCGCTTTTCCTATTATAAGAGTTTGTTCCGGCTTATCCTTTGCTACAAAAGGATTGGGCCACCTTGCTGCACTTTATTTACTTTTGTTACTTGTTGCTCGTTACAACCTATCTTATCACAAAACTATCTGTTACAACTTATTTCAGTACTTGCAGAGAATACCTTGGTGAAAACCGCTTATCATTTCCTTCTGCTCCTCGTTGGGTTCGACACTCTTACTTATCGGAAGGACTACGATAGATCCCCTATACTTGTGGGTCATCACCTCCAAGGGCACCAATAGTGGAATCACGACATCTCGCATTGTGTGAGGGCGTGAGGAGAATACGATGGCCCTAGTGGCTTCTTGGGGAGCATTGTGCCTCCACACCGCTCCAACGGAGACGTACTTCCCCTCAAAAGGAAGGCACTTCGGTAACACATCCTCGTCTTCACCGGCTCCACTCTTGGTTATCTCGTACCTTTACTTGTGCAAGCTTATTAGTGTTACTTCCCTTGCTTGCTTGTGTGCTTGTTGTTTTTGCATCATATAGGTTGCTCACCTAGTTGCACATCTAGACAACCTACTTTGATTCAAAGTTTAATTTGGTAAAGAAAATCTAAAAATTGTTAGTTTCCTATTCACTCCCTGAGGGAGTCCTGGATTAGTGGGTCTCTTGGCAGCCGGACTATCTCCATTGGCCGGACTGTTAGACTATGAAGATACAAGATTGAAGACTTCGTCTCGTGTCTGGATGGGACTCTACTTGGCGTGGAAGGCAAGCTAGGCAATACGTATATGGATATCTCCTCCTTTGTAACCGACCTTGTGTAACCCTAACCTTCTCCGGTGTCTATATAAACCGAAGGGTTTTAGTCCGTAGGACAACAATCACAACATACAATCATACCATAGGCTAGCTTCTAGGGTTTAGCCTCTCTGATCTCGTGGTAGATCTACTGTTTTACTACCCATATCATCAATATTAATCAAGCAGGACGTAGGGTTTTACCTCCATCAAGAGGGCCCGAACCTGGGTAAAACTTCGTGTCCCCTGTCTCCTGTTACCATCCGGCCTAGACGCACAGTTCGGGACTCCCTACCCGAGATCCGCCAGTTTTGACACCGACACCCCCCTCTAGTAAACCATATTGATCCTTTCAACTGGTATCAGAGCCTCGTCTCTTTACTAAGGACTTTGTCGTCCGAAGAGTATGGTTGACACCGTAGACGGTGTGGAGGAGCACTCTGGTGTGAATCTGATCTCGTCTACGGGCGATGGGGGAACCTCGGTCTCTCGTGAGGAATTCAATGTAGCCTTGGAGACATTGAAAACCTCTATGATGACCGAGGTTGAAAGCATGTTTACTAAATTCATTGAAGGGCTTAAACTATCCACCGCACCGTTGAAAGTGGGTGATCCCACTGACAAGGTGACGGATGCTAACTCCGACAAGGGGGAAGCTAGTAGTGAAAAGGCTCCTTCTTCTAGTGGTACAAATGGCACCGGCATCTTTGCCCATGTGGAACCACCACTTGTTTATGGTGGACCGATTCCTTCCACTCATTTGAATCATGCCGGTCCTCCCCCTAAGATTGTGAAAAATGAGGACTCTGTGTTGTCTCTTTCTACCAGGGAAGCGCAAGCACTCAACGCTCCAACTATGAAGTTGTGCAAGATGAAGCCGATGAGTTTGCAATGAAAGAAGATGAAGAACCTCGCGAGCTTTACCGGAGAGTAACTAAACTCGCGGTCTCACTCCGAGATCATGGGAGCAAGGACATGGATGACAATTGGATCAAGTGCAAATTCCTCATATTCAACTTCTTCTATGATGTAAACGGAGAAGGAACTCGCCTTGCAATGCCGAGGACAACACTGCGTGCCGGACTCATCGTCATTGAAGCCTGGTTCAGGGGCTACTGAGGGAGTCCTGGATTAGGGGGTCTCTGGACAACCGGACTATCTCCATTGGCCGGACTGTTAGACTATGAAGATACAAGATTGAAGACTTTGTCTCGTGTCTGGATGGGACTCTACTTGGCGTGGAAGGCAAGCTAGGCAATGCGCATATGGATATCTCCTCCTTTGTAACCGACCTTTTGTAACCCTAACCCTCTCCGGTGTCTATATAAACCGAAGGGTTTTAGTCCGTAGGACAATAATCACAACATACAATCATACCATAGGCTAGCTTCTAGGGTTTAGCCTATCTGATCTCGTGGTAGATCTACTCTTGTACTACGCATATCATCAATATTAATCAAGCAGGACGTAGGGTTTTACCTCCATCAAGAGGGCCCGAACCTGGGTAAAACTTCGTGTCCCCTGCCTCCTGTTACCATCCGGCCTAGACGCACAGTTCGGGACCCCCTACCCGAGATTCGCCGGTTTTGACACCGACATTGGTGCTTTCATTGAGAGTTCCTCTGTGTCGTCGCCGTTAGGCTTGATGGCTCCTACTATCATCGATAGCTATGCGGTCCAGGCTGAGACTTTTCTCCCCGAACAGATCTTCATATTCGGCTGCTTTGCATTGCGGGCTAATTCGCTTGGCCATCTAGAGCAGATTGAAAGCTACGCCCCTGGCCATCATGTCAGATTTGGAAGTTTAAACTACACGGCCGACATCTGCGGAGACTTGATCTTCGACGGATTCGAGCCACAGCCGGGCGCGCCGCACTGTCGCGATGGGTATGACCTAGCTCTGCCGCCGAACAGTACCCCAGATGCCGCGCCCGCATCAGCTCCGACCCTTAGTTTGGAGCCAACTGCGCCAATCGAGGACGGGTGGTTAGACACCGCCTCAGGGGCTGCAGTATCAACGGCGATCGAGCCGAACACCAGCATAATCCTCTGCGCAGCCCGCGGCTCCAAGATGCCGGACTCTCCGAACCGCCCGCGCCCCGGCCAATTGAATCCGATTGGGCGCCGATCATGGAATTCACCGCCGTGGATATCTTTCAGAACTCGCCCTTCGGCGACATTCTGAATTCACTAAGGTCTCTCTCTTTGTCAGGAGAGCCCTGGCCGAATCATGGCCAACGGGATTGGGATGCGGACGACAAGGAAATCCAACGCCCACCCACCACTCACTTAATAGCCACTGTCGATGACTCAACCGACATGCTCAACTTCGACTCCGAAGACATCGACGGTGTGGACGGCGATGCGGGAGACGAAGAGGAACCGTCGCCCACAGGACACTGGACGTCCACTTCATCATATGGTGTATACATGGTGGACACACCAAAAGAAGACGACGACGAGGAACAGAAGGACACACTGAAGGCTTGTTCCCTCGAAGAGCAGTCAAAGCGGCGGCGCAAGCGCCGCCCCAAATCCCGCCTCGGCAGAAATAACAATCATACAGACCCCGCGTTTGAGCAGGGCGAACAATTGCCGGACCAGGGCAATACGGAGAATCAAACCGAACAAACAAATTTATTAAAGATAAGAGTCCGGACGACATAACACCGGACAGGCACCTGGAGCAGCAGAATGCCCGTCAAAGGCTTGTTGCCACCGCGAGGAGTCTGAAAAAGCAGAAGCAAAGGCTCAAGGCTGCGCAGGACACACTCCAAATCAGATGGAGTAAAGTACTCAATACAGCAGCGAAGTACGGCAACAATCGCCCCACCAAGAGCTACCCAAAGCGGAAGTTGCTCCCTGAATTCGATGAGGAGGCCTTAGACCCCCCACAACCTAAAATCAAAACAGCCACCTGGTCGGATAGACGACCTCACGGCCAACATAGAGCGGCAAACAATGCCACTCACAAGGCAGTATGCGATCCACGCGAGGGCTCGCACCAAAAGGACGGCGCAACCAAATCCATCTATGGACCACGCAAGCGCGCCTCAGCATACAATGTAACACAACAAACATCCGAACAACGCCGTACACCTAGATACAGGGGTGCCGCACACCCCCTATGTTTCACCGATGAGGTGCTGGACCATGAATTCCCAGAGGGATTCAAACCCGTAAACATAGAGGCATACGACGGAACAACCGACCCTGGGGTCTGGATTGAGGACTATATCCTCCATATCCATATGGCTCGAGGAGATGATCTCCACGCCATCAAGTACTTACCCCTCAAGCTCAAAGGACCGGCTTGTCACTGGCTTAAAGGCCTCCGCGAAAACTCCATTGGAAGCTGGGAAGAGCTTGAAGACGCTTTTCGAGCAAATTTTCAAGGGACTTATGTCAGACCTCCGGACGCGGACGATTTGAGTCATATAACTCAACAGCCCGGAGAGTCAGCCCGAAAAATTTGGAACAGGTTTCTTACTAAAAAGAACCAAATTGTCGATTGTCCGGACGCCGAAGTCTTGGCAGCTTTTAAGCATAGCATCCGCGACGAATGGCTTGCTAGACACCTCGGCCAAGAAAAGCCGAGAACAATGGCAGCACTAACAAGCCTCATGACCCGCTTTTGCGTGGGTGAGGACAGCTGGCTAGCCAGATGCAGCACCAGCGACCCTAGTACGCCTGAAGTTAAAGATGGAAACGGGAAATCACGGCGCAATAGCAATAACAAATGCCGGAATAAAGAAGACAACACGAAGAGTACGGCAGTAAACACCGGATTCAAAAGCTCTCAGCCAGGTCAGCAAAAGCCGCCCTCTAAAGGCGCCAGAGACGAACTGTCCAGCCTAAACAAAATTCTGGATCAAATATGTCAGATCCATAGCACCCCTGGTAAACCTGCTAATCATACCCACAGAGAATGTTGGGTCTTCAAGCAGTCCAGCAAGCTCAACGACATACACAAGGGGGAGGAGACACCAAGCAAAGACGAGGATGAGCCTCTCAAGCAAGACACTGGGGAACAAAAGAAATTCCCCCCAGAAGTCAAAACAGTAAACGTGTTACACGTGATCAAGGGAAGAAACAAAACGGCACTCCCAGAAAAATATGGCCAAGGGCCTATCACCGCGGAGTCCCGCCACTGGTCGTCTCAACCGATCACTTTCGACCATCGTGATTACTCAGCAACTATCTGGCGTGCAGGATGGGCTGCCCTGGTATTAGACCCAATAATTGACGGATACCACTTCACATGAGTCCTGATGGACGGTGGCAGCAGTCTAAACCTGATATATCAGGATACAATCCGTGAAATGGGGATAAACCCAACAAAAATTTGCCATAGCAATACTACCTTTAAAGGAGTAACTCCAGGCCCAGGGGCTCGTTGCACGGGCTCCCTGCTACTAAAAGTTATATTCGGCTTCCCCGATAACTTCCGTAGCGAGCATTTAACCTTCCACATCGCTCCATTCCAAAGTGGCTATCAAGCACTACTCGGACGCGAAGCTTTCGCTCGCTTCAATGCAATACCGCACTACGCTTCCCTCACACTCAAGATGCCCGGTCCACGTGGCATCATTACAGTAAACGGAAGTATTAAGCAATCTTTGCGCCCCGAATAGAGTACGGCTGCCTTGGCAGCCACACACTAAAAACGGCCTCACCAACTAAAGCATTTAACAGGCCGTCAAGACCTCGGACATGGTTAGACGAGTCCGGTGCTACTATATGTAATTTATGCCGGATCAATGGTAACACCCCTATTACAAATACAAGGGGCTCAATGCACGCAGACAAGTGGCAATTTTTACTAATCTTGAATTATATATGGTTTCTTTAAAAACTATCTTTACGCATGACAAAATTTTCACCTAAGTTCCTCTCTTTTACAGATGATCATCATGCTACACCCGTCCAGGATACGGCACAACGGAGACACAGGCGCAGATGTGCAGCAGGGACCCGCCCCAAGGATTCTTTTTAGATTAAGACCCTGCGTAAACCTTTTTTACTGTCTCTTGTTGATACATATCCACCGAATTCTCAGCACAATTGAAAAGGATGCTGACGTCTTGGCATGTGGCCACGTCAGAATAATGCACGTACCTGGACACAAGGGGCTTCTTACGAAGGGCACTATTTAGGCCCGGTTTATACCATAAAGACCGAATACCTCAGGGAGTGTTCGGCGTCGCGAGTTTGGCCCTATATGCATCAGCTCCGAATCATTGTCTTTGGTCAAATGTTGGGTTTGCCCGGCTCCTGTGTTTTGGTGCCTTACGTTCCGCTTTACCGGCTAAGGTAGCACCAGGAGAACTACTGCGATTGTGCCCTGGTTCATCCGGACGAGCACCTCAATAGAGAAAGCCAAAAACTGACTGTCATGATATAGCGTGAGACTGGTCAACCACTCGATGACCTATAGGGATGTTAGAATTCCCCCGCCTTAACGAAGGGCCGTTTCCCGGCCAGGCCTGTACGCACCCCGAGATCAGGGGAATGCGGAGCCACCAGGGGCTATCTAGTAGCCCCACTGTCAAACTCCTATGGCCAAGTCAAAGTGTTAAAGCATTATAGTCCGGTTGCCTCGTTCGCGGCGCTATCACCTCAGGACCAAGACGTTGGGTTAAGTGTGAACACGCGTTTTTTGCGAACACCTCCGCATTATATGCGTGGGGGCTGAAGCCGACGACTGCAATCTTTCAGGTTATACACATGTATACATAAACGGCCGCACAGGAGGCATCATATTACTTTCGGGCAAAAGTATAAACATAGCCTTATAAAATTTCATAAATACATTGTGTTCACAATGGGGATACATGTCACTCAAACATAATGCTTTTCGAGCACTGGGCCTCTATCAAACGAGCACCCTCGAGAACCTCCTCGAAATAGTGCTCGGCAGCCACTCGGCCTATGGCCGAACCCTGCGCCGCAACAGTGGTAGCGTCCATCTCCGCCCAGTATGCTTTAACACGGGCAAGGGCCATCCGCGAGCCTTCTATGCACGCCGACCTCCTCATCGCATCAATGCGCGGCACCGCACCAAGGACCTGCTGCACTAAGCTAAAATAGCTATTCGGCTTTGGCCTTTCAGGCCATAGCTGATCCATGACAGGCCTCATGGCGAGTCCGGACAACCTATTTAGTTCGGCCCATTCGGCTAGCTGATCAGTCAAAGGAAGCGAACGCTCTGGAACGTTGAATTGCGACCAGAACAGCTTGTCCACCCCACGATCTGCTTGACCTTGGAAGTATTTGGCCGCATCGGCAGCGCTCGCCGCCAAGTCCACATATGCATCTGCCGAACTCCACAACCGAGCCAGAGGGGCATATCGTGGATCTCCGAACTTCCTCTGTAGCATGAAGGGCTTTCCAGCCGCAATATCCCCGGCCTCCCGCAGCTCCTCCTTCTTCGCTCTCATAGTAGAGCGCGTATCTTTGTCCGCCATCGTGGCCTTCTCAAGGTCAGTTGCCTGCGCTCGGTTTTCTTTTTCAAGAAGCCGACAACGGTCGGCAGTGTCTTTTAATTCTACGGCCATCTTGGCCATCTTCTCTTTGCTCTCGCCATGTGCGGCCTTCTCGGCTTTCAAATCTTCGGCCGCCTTCAAAGCAGCCGCATTACTAGTCCTCGCTTGTTCCTTGGCTCGGGCAAGTTCTGCCCGCAAGGCTTCCACGGTGGCAGCTCCATCTGCAGTCACAACATATTTAAGATACTGGCATCATGCTGCTCTTAGTATGTGGCATTCACCAAATAATAACACTTACCCTGTGCCTCGTCAAGCCTCCTGTTAACAAGCTCAATGTCGGCGTCTACCGCATCCAGTTGTCATTTTAATTTGGCAAACTCACTAGTCCAGCTAGCCACCGGAGCTTCCAACACCTGCACATAGGGGCAGTCTGGTTATTACCTGGGAATATGATCCTCTATTCGCCGCCGTTCTCGACGACAACCAGAGTCTGAAGGGCTACCATCTACACAGGGCACACCTAACATGTGTAGTACTATCACATATTATCTCACGTACCTCAAAGCCTGTCAGTAGACTCATAAAAGCTTTACGTAATCCTCTTTCGGCGGACGAGATTCTCTCCATCACCGTACCCATCAGCATTCGGTGTTCTTATGAGATGGCTGCTCGCCCCACCAACTCCCTCAGAATATCCGACCGCACACTAGACGGTGCCGGACTCTTTTGTCTACTCTCTTCGGGAGCCGAACGCTGGGGACTTCGGGGGTCTATGGGATTATCTTCTAGCCTCTCCGGATCCGGAGAGGACCTCCGTGACGACACTTCGGGGTCGCCTGCTTCTTGAGCGGAGGAGTCCGGGGGAGGCGTTTCGCTCTCCATCATCTATGGAAGAAGATCCCCCGAAGACGAGCTCATCTGAGAGGGGCTAAGGCCCGAACTGCAAGATATATGCGGTGGTTATTTTCTCAGAAGAAAAAGACAACATACCTTGACTATTAAAAGTACTTTGAACCACTTACTACTCGTTGGAGGGTTGATCCCCCCGCGGACCCTGTGCAGCAAAAGCACCCCCCGAGGCAGGCCCTCTGTGGGAGCCTTCTTCTCCCGTTTGGAGGCTTCGGCTTTCGGATCCTCGGAAGCAGTCCTTTTCCTCCCCCGGTCGTCCTCCTTCATGGGGACGCTCGTTCCCTCAGTTGGAACGGGCAACGATGGGGGCCCGTGTCCGCCCGTATTATCACCCCCGGTATCTTCCTTCGAGGGCTCCGGGCAAGGTGCGACCTCGAGCATCTTTTCCAATACCGGATTTTCTAAACCCTCAGGGAGGGGGGCCAAACACCGAATCATCTTTTCCTTTGTTAGCCAGTCCTGGTCAAAAAGCAAACTCTCAGAAATAACTTCGTAATGAATAAAAGACAGTGTGTTCGGCCAGAGGGTTTCTTACTTGTTCGGTGGTGCGGTTACTGCTCAGGCCCACGTCCTCGGTAATATCCGGACACTCTACTTGAGGTCCGAAGAATGACTTATACATCTCCTCGTGCGCCAGGCCAAGGAAACTTTGAATGGCACGCGGTCCCTCTGGGTTGAACTCCCACAAGCGAAGGGGCCGGCGTTTGCAAGGCTGGATTTGATGAACCAACATGACTTGTATTACCACAGCCAAATTAAAATCTCCCTCGAAGAGATCTCGGATGCGGCTTTGCAGTATAGGCATATCCTTGGCTGGAACCCAGCTCAGACCTCTGCTAATCCATGACATCAGTTGTGGTGGGGGGCCCAGGCGGAAAGCGGGGGCATCCACCCACTTGGCACTCCTGGGAGCGGTGACGTAAAACCACTCCCGTTGCCATAATTCGGACACTTCTGGAAAGGAACCTTTCGGCCATGAAGCTCCTACCATCTTGCCTATTGATGCACCTCCGCACGCTGCATGTTGCCCCTCGATCATCTTTGGCTTTACTTCAAAGGTCTTGAGCCATAGGCCGAAGTGAGGGGTAACACGGAGGAGGGCCTCACACACGACAATAAATGTCGAGATGTGGAGAAAGGAGTCCGGAGCTTGATCATGGAAATCTAGACCGTAATAGAACATCAAGACCCTGACGAAGGGATCCAGAGTGAGGCCTAGACCTCGGAGGAAGTGGGAGACGAACACGACGTTCTCGTTGGGTTCGGGAGTAGGGACGATCTGCCCTCGAGCAGGTAGCCGATGCGAAACCTCGGTGGTCAGGTATATGGCCTCCCTCAACTTCTTGATGTCCTCTTCCGTGATGGAGGAGGGCATCCATCGGCCTTGAAGGCTGGATCCGGACATGATTGAAGATCCGGAGCACCTAACCTGGGCTTTGGGTGTTGGAACTCGAAGCGGGGGAAGGGTTCGATTGAGCACGAGAGGGAAAAAGCGAAAACCTTGCCCCCTTATAAAGAGGGTGAATATCAAGCGTCCTCTCTGTAGCCGTTTAGGACTTTCCTATAATCTAGGAGTCCTAGACACGGTTGGGTTACCCACGCCCGTATTGATGATAATCCCGTAATAAGGGGACACGATCTCTGCTTTGACAAGACGTGTCGAAAAACTGCCTCGCGTTATGTGCAGTGCTGGTTAAAAGAAACGGTTCGAATAATCACCAGGCCATGACATAACGTCATGTTACCAGAACAAGGCAGCAAATTAGATCTGCGAAAATATTATTCTCTCTACGGTGGAATGTGGAACTTATTTTGCAGGGTCGGACACTATCCTCGTATTCAACTTCTTCTATGATGTAATCGGAGAAGGAACCCGCCTTGCAATGCCGAGGACAACACTGCGTGCCGGACTCATAGTCATTGAAGCCTGGTTCAGGGGCTACTGAGGGAGTCCTGGATTAGGGGGTCTCTGGACAACCGGACTATCTCCATTGGACGGACTGTTAGACTATGAAGATACAAGATTGAAGACTTTGTCTCGTGTCTGGATGGGACTCTACTTGGCGTGGAAGGCAAGCTAGGCAATGCGCATATGGATATCTCCTCCTTTGTAACCGACCTTGTGTAACCCTAACCCTCTCCGGTGTCTATATAAACCGAAGGGTTTTAGTCCGTAGGACAACAATCACAACATACAATCATACCATAGGCTAGCTTCTAGGGTTTAGCCTCTCTGATCTCGTGGTAGATCTACTCTTTTACTACCCATATCATCAATATTAATCAAGCAGGACGTAGGGTTTTACCTCCATCAAGAGGGCCCGAACCTGGGTAAAACTTCGTGTCCCCTGTCTCCTATTACCATCCGGCCTAGACGCACAGTTCGGGACCCCCTACCCGAGATCCGCCAGTTTTGACACCGACACCCCCCTCTAGTCAACCATATTGATCCTTTCAATTGGTATCAGAGCCTCGTCTCTTTACTAAGGACTTCGCCGTCCGAAGAGTATGGTTGACACCGTAGACGGTCTGGAGGAGCACTCCGGTGTGAATCCGATCTCGTCTACGGGCGATGGGGGAACCTCGGTCTCTCGTGAGGAATTCAATGTAGCCTTGGAGACATTGAAAACCTCCATGACGACCGAGGTTGAAAGCATGTTTACTAAATTCATTGAAGGGCTTAAACTATCCACCGCACCATTGAAAGTGGGTGATCCCACTGACAAGGTGACGGATTCTAACTCCGACAAGGGGGAAGCTAGTAGTGAAAAGGCTCCTTCTTCTAGTGGTACAAATGGCACCGGCATCTTTTCCCATGTGGAACCACCACTTGTTTATGGTGGACCCATTCCTTCCACTCATTTGAATCATGCCGGTCCTCCCCCTAAGATTGTGAAAAATGAGGACTTTGTGTTGTCTCTTTCTACCAGGGAAGCGCAAGCACTCAACGCTCCAACTATGAAGTTGTGCAAGATGAAGCCGATGAGTTTGCAATGAAAGAAGATGAAGAACCTCGTGAGCTTTACCGGAGAGTAACTAATCTCGCGGTCTCACTCCGAGATCATGGGAGCAAGGACATGGATGACAATTGGATCAAGCGCAAATTCCTCAAGGCAATGATGCCGTACCACAAGGCCATGTCCTCCGTCATTCGTCAAAG
Source organism: Triticum urartu (assembly GCF_056163025.1). NCBI lineage: Eukaryota > Viridiplantae > Streptophyta > Magnoliopsida > Poales > Poaceae > Triticum > Triticum urartu. The sequence goes on along the minus strand of NC_141874.1, from coordinate 121,716,062 downwards.
GCCGGACTTCCACACTTTGTCCTCAAGTGAAGTGTTGGATGAGTTTGTGGCTATGAACATCTTGGACAAGACCGCCAAAAATGCGGTGCTTCGCTCTCAAAGGGAAAAGAAGCCCAACCTTGCATTGAAGGCCAAGGTTTGTGTTGAAGAAGAAGAAGAAGAAGAAGATGATGAAGAAGACGAAAGCAACCCCGAAGATACAAAGTATGCCTATCATGAACACATGGCACTTGCTTCAAGGCAATTTTGGAGCAAGAAAAACTCAAGGACAAACTTCAACAAGAACAACTCAAGTGGCACGAAGAGCAAGCAACGTGTGAGGACTTGCTATAATTGTGGTAATGTGAGCCATTTTGTTGTGCAGTGCCCGTACGAGAAGAGGGAAGACAATGGTGGCAAGCTCATCCGAAAGGACAAAGCCAAGTCTTTCCCAAATAAGAGCAATTTCACCAAGAAGACCCCTCACAATGCATTGGTGGTTCAAGAATAGTACCATGAGGATGATGATGATGATGATGAAGATGGTGAGTCGGTTGCCATGGCCTCCGTTGCCATTGCAAAAACTCCACGGGTGTCTCTCTTGGACTCACCCAATGAGAACATCACCGACAAGTGCCTCATGGCTAAAGCCACCAACAAGGTAACCCCCAACATCAAAACTACCATCATTAATAATCCTTCCTTGACGGATTGCATTGATGAATATGAGGGATCTAATGTGGAGGAAAATGAGTTTAAGTTCTTTATGGGTAAACTCCAGGGTAAATCCAAGAAGCATTTCGTTGCTCTTTTGGAACAACTTGGTGAAGCAAATGACATGATCGAGGCTCACGAAGATACTATCTCGAAGATGGAGGGGCATAGTCATGACTATGCCGATGAGATTTCGGATCTTTCCAATGCTCCTGAGGAAGAGCGTGGTCTTTGTGAGGAGTCACACAACATTGATCACGCTAAGTTAAAGAAGGATCTTGATCATGCTCTGATACATCTCCAACGTATCTATAATTTTTGATTGCTCCATGCTATATTATCTACTGTTTTGGACATTATTGGGCTTTATTATCCACTTTTATATTAGTTTTGGGACTAACCTATTAACCGGAGGCCCAGCCCAGAATTGCTGTTTTTTTTGCCTATTTTAGGGTTTCGAAGAAAAGGAATATCAAACAGAGGCCAAATGGAATGAAACCTTCAGAAAAGTTATTTTTGGAAAGAAAGCAATACAGGAGACTTGGAGTGCACATCAGGGGATCAACGAGGAGAGCACGAGGCAGGGGGCGCGCCCTCCACCCTCGTGGGCCCCTCGTGGCTCCCCTGATGTATTTCTTCCGCCTATATATATCCATATACCCTAAAACTATCGGAGTGCACAATAGATCGGGAGTTCCACAGCCAGAAGCCTCTGTAGCCACTGAAAGTCAATCTAGACCCGTTCTGGCACCCTGCCGGAGGGGGAATCCCTCTCCGGTGGCCATCTTCATCATCCTGGTGCTCTCCATGATGACGAGGGAGTAATTCTCCCTCGGGGCTGAGGGTATGTACCAGTAGCTATGTGCTTGATCTCTCTCTCTCTCTCTCTCTCTTGTGTTCTTGATTTGGCACGATCTTGATGTATCGCGAGCTTTGCTATTATATTTGGATCTTATGTTTCTTCTCCCCCTCTACTCACTTGTAATGGATTGAGTTTTCCCCTTGAAGTAATCTTAACGGATTGAGTCTTTAATGATTTGAGAACACTTTATGTATGTCTTGCCGTGCGTATCTGTGGTGACAATGGGATATCACGTGATTCACTTGATGTATGTTTTGGTGATCAACTTGCGGGTTCCGCCCATGAACTTATGCATAGGGGTTGGCACACGTTTTCGTCTTGACTCTCCGGTAGAAACTTTGGGGCACTCTTTGAGGTTCTATGTGTTGGTTGAATAGATGAATCTGAGATTGTGTGATGCATATCGTATAATCATACCCACGGATACTTGAGGTGACATTGGAGTATCTAGGTGACATTAGGGTTTTGGTTGATTTGTGTCTTAAGGTGTTATTCTAGTACGAACTCTAGGGCTGTTTGTGACACTTACAGGAATAGCCCAACGGATTGATTGGAAAGAATAACTTTGAGGTGGTTTCGTACCCTACCATAATCTCTTCGTTTGTTCTCCGCTATTAGTGACTTTGGAGTGACTCTTTGTTGCATGTAGAGGGATAGTTATATGATCCAATTATGTTATTATTGTCGAGAGAACTTGCACTAGTGAAAGTATGAACCCTAGGCCTTGTTTCAACGCATTGCAATACCGTTTACGCTCACTTTTATCATTAGTTACCTTGCTGTTTTTATATTTTCATATTACAAAAACATATATCTATCATCCATATACCACTTGTATCACCATGTCTTCGCCGAACTAGTGCACCTATACAATTTACCATTGTATTGGGTGTGTTGGGGACACAAGAGACTCTTTGTTATTTGGTTGCAGGGTTTCTTGAGAGAGACCATCTTCATCCTACGCCTCCTACGGATTGATAAACCTTAGGTCATCCACTTGAGGGAAATTTGCTACTGTCCTACAAACCTCTGCACTTGGAGGCCCAACAATGTCTACAAGAAGAAGGTTGTGTAGTAGACATCAAGCTCTTTTCTGGCGCCGTTGCCAGGGAGGCGAGGAAAGCGGCACTAACACCCCGTCAACTAAGCTCTTTTCTTGCGCCGTTGCCGGGGAGGTTAGCGCTTGAAGGTGTATCTTTAGATCTTGGAATCGAATCTTTTTGTTTCTTGTTTTAGCACTAGCTTAGTTGATAAAAGAAAAACTACAAAAAAATATGGAATTGAGTTTGCCTCATACGCTTCATCTTTTTAATATCTTTCGTGAGTATGATGGAAAGGAAAATTGTGCCAAAGTGTTAGAAGAAGAATGCATTAAAATGTTTGGCACTGAATCTTTGAATGATGAGCATGATTGCAATGTTATTAGTATGAACTCCTTGAATATCCATGATGCTAATGATATGCAAAGCCACAAGCTTGGGGATGCTATGTTTGATGAATATGATATTTTTGTCCCCCAAGTTTTGATGAGCAAATTTATTATGATGAAACCATGCCTCCTATTTATGATGATTATATTGATGAAAGTGGATTTGGAGAGGTCATGACTTTATTTTGTGATGAATCCACTATTTCGGAAGAGGTTCCAATTGATTATGAGAACAAAGTTGCTATCAATGATGATTATTGTGATGACTTGTATGCTATAAAGAATAATGATATCCATGAAGCTTGTCATCCTGATTTTAGTTTTCAATTAGATTATGCCGCACATGATAGTTATTTTGTTGAGTTTGCTCCCACTATTATTCATGAGAAGAATTTTGCTTGTGTGGAGAGTAATAAAATTTCTATGCTTGTAGATCATGAAAAGAATGCTTTAGGTGCTGGTTATATTGTTGAATTAATTCATGATGCTACCGAAAATTATTATGAGGGAGGAACATATGCTTGTAGGAATTGCAATAATATCAAGTTTCCTCTCTATGTGCTTAAAGTTTTAAAGTTATGCTTGTTTCGCCTTCCTATGCTAGTTGATTATTGTTCCCATAAGTTGTTTTCTTACAAAATCCCTATGCATAGGAAGTGGTTTAGACTTAAATGTGCTAGTCATATTCCTCATGATTCTCTCTTTATGTTACAATTCTTATCTTTTATGTGAGCATCATTGAAATCATCATGCCTAGCTAGGGGCGTTAAACGATAGCGCTTGTTGGGAGGCAACCCAACTTTATTTTTGTTCCTTGCTTTTTGTTCCTGTTTAGTAATAAATTAATCATCTAGCCTCTGTTATGATTGAGTTTTTATGTTTCAATTAGTGTTTGTGCCAAGTAGAACCGTTGGAAAGACTTGGGGAAAGTCTTGTTGATCATGCTGTAAAAAACAGAAACTTTAGCGCTCACGAGAATTGCTGCCATATTTATTTGGATAGTGATATTTAGTTAATTCGTTTTTCATATTATTAATAGATAAGTTCCTCACGTCCAGCAATTTAGTTTAGAATTTTTGGGGTTCCAGAAGTTTGCGTTAGCTACAGATTACTACATGCTGTTCTGTTTTTGATAGATTCTGTTTTTCGTGTGTTCTTTACTTATTTTGATGAATCTATGGCAAGTAAAAGAGATTATAGACCATAGAGAAGTTGGAATACAGTAGGTTTTACACCAATATAACTAAAGAATGAGTTCATTACAGTACCTAAGTGGTGATTTATTTTCTTATACTAACGGAGCTTACGAGTTTTCTGTTAAGTTTTGTGTTGTGAAGTTTTCAAGTTTTGGGTAATGATTCGATGGACTATGGAATAAGGAGTGGCAAGAGCCTAAGCTTGGGGATGCCCAAGGCACCCCAAGGAAATATTCAAGGACAACCAAGAGCCTAAGCTTGGGGATGCCCCGGAAGGCATCCCCTCTTTCGTCTTCGTTCATCGGTAACTTTACTTGGAGCTATATTTTTATTCGCCACATGATATGTGTTTTGCTTGGAGCGTCATTTTATTTTATTTAGTTTTGCTTGATGTTTGAATAAAATACCAAGATCTGAAATTCTTAAATGTTAGAGAGTCTTCACATAGTTGCATAATTATTCAACTACTCATTGATCTTCACTTATATCTTTTGGAGTAGTTTGTCATTTGCTCTAGTGCTTCACTTATATCTTTTTAGAGCGCGGTGGTGGTTTTATTTTATAGAAATTAATGAACTCCCATGCTTCACTTATATCATTTTGAGAGTCTTTAGAATAGCATGGTAGTTTGCTTTGGTTATGAAACTAGTCCTAATATGATGGGCATCCAAGAGGGATATAATAAAAACTTTCATATAAAGTGCATTGAATACTATGAGAAGTTTGATAGTTGATGATTGTTTTGAGATATGAGGATGGTAATATTATAGTCATGCTAGTTGAGTAGTTGTGAATTTGAGAAATACTTGTGTTGAAGTTTGTGATTCCCGTAGCATGCACGTATGGTGAACCGTTATGTGATGAAGTCGGAGCATGATTTATTTATTTATTGCCTTCCTTATGAGTGGCGGTCGGGGATGAGCGATGGTATTTTCCTACTAATCTATCCCCCTAGGAGCATGCGCGTAGTACTTTGTTTCGATAACTAATAGATTTTTGCAATAAGTATGTGAGTTCTTTATGACTAATGTTGAGTCCATGGATTATACGCACTCTCACCCTTCCACCATTGCTAGCCTCTCTAGTACCACACAACTTTTTCCGGTACCATAAACCCACCATATACCTTCCTCAAAGCAGCCACCATACCTACCTATTATGGCATTTCCATAGCCATTCCGAGATATATTGCCATGCAACTTTCCACCGTTCCGTTATTATGACACGCTCCATCATTGTCATATTGCTTTGCATGATCATGTAGTTGACATTGTATTTGTGGCAAAGCCACCGTTCATAATTCTTTCACACATGTCACTCATGCATCATTGCACATCTCGGTACACTGCCGAAGGCATTCATATAGAGTCATATCTTGTTCTAAGTATCGAGTTGTAATTCTTGAGTTGTAAGTAAATAAAAGTGTGGTGATCATCATTATTAGAGCATTGTCCCAGTGAGGAAAGGATGATGGAGACTATGATTCCCCCAAAAGTCGGGATGAGACTCCGGACGAAAATAAATAAATAAATAAATAAAAGAGGTGAAAGAAGCCCAAATAAAAAAAGAGAAAAGAGGCCATAAAAAAAGAGAAGGCCCAAATAAAAAAAATAAAAAATGAGAGAAAAAGAGAGAAGGGGCAATGCTACTATCCTTTTACCACACTTGTGCTTCAAAGTAGCACCATGATCTTCATGATAGAGAGTCTCCTATGTTGTCACTTTCATATATTAGTGGGAATTTTTCATTATAGAACTTGGCTTGTATATTCCAATGATGGGCTTCCTCAAAATGCCTTAGGTCTTCGTGAGCAAGCAAGTTGGATGCACACCCACTTAGTTTCTTTTGTTGAGCTTTCATACATTTATAGTTCTAGTGCATCCATTGCATGGCAATCCCTGCTCACTCACATTGATATCTATTAATGGGCATCTCCATAGCCCGTTGATACGCCTAGTTGATGTCAGACTATCTTCTCATTTTTGTCTTCTCCACAACCACCATTCTATTCCACCTATAGTGCTATATCCATGGCTCACGCTCATATATTGCGTGAAGATTGAAAAAGTTTGAGAACATCGAAAGTATGAAATAATTGCTTGGCTTGTAATCGGGGTTGTGCATGATTTAAATACGTTGTGTGGTGAAGATGGAGCATAGCCAGACTATATGAATTTGTAGGGATAGCTTTCTTTGGCCATGTTATTTTGAGAAGACATGATTGCTTTATTTGTATGCTTGAAGTATTATTATTTTTATGTCAATATTAAACTTTTGTCTTGAATCTTATGGATCTGAACATTCATGCCACAATAAAGAGAATTACTTAGAGAAATATGTTAGGTAGCATTCCACATCAAAAATTCTATTTTTATCATTTACCTACTCGAGGACGAGCATGAATTAAGCTTGGGGATGCTGATACGTCTCCAACGTATCTATAATTTTTGATTGCTTCATGCTATATTATCTACTGTTTTGGACATTATTGGGCTTTATTATCCACTTTTATATTATTTTTGGGACAAACCTATTAACCGGGGGGGCATCCCAGAATTGTTGTTTTTTTGCCTATTTTAGGGTTTCAAAGAAAAGGAATATCAAACGGAGTCCAAACGGAATGAAACCTTCGGAAAAGTTATTTTTGGAAAGAAAGCAATACAGGAGACTTGGAGTGCACGTTAGGGGATCAACGAGGAGAGCACGAGGCAGGGGGCGCGCCCACCCCCTGGGCACACCCTCCACCCATGTGGGCCCCTCGTGGCTCCCCTGATGTATTTCTTCCGCCTATATATCCATATACCCTAAAACTATCGGAGCGCATAATAGATCGGGAGTTCCGCCGCCAGAAGCCTTCGTAGCCATCGAAAGTGAATCTAGACCCGTTTCGGCACCCTATCGGAGGGGGAATCCCTCTCCGGTGGCCATCTTCATCATCTCGGTGCTCTCCATGACGAGGAGGGAGTAGTTCTCCCACGGGGCTTAGGGTATGTACCAGTAGCTATGTGTTTGATCTCTCTCTCTCTCTCTCTCGTGTTCTTGATTTGGCACGATCTTGATGTATCGCGAGCTTTGCTATTATAGTTGGATCTTATGTGTCTTCTCCCCCTCTACTCTCTTGTAATGGATTAAGTTTCCCCCTTGAAGTAATCTTATCGGATTGAGTCTTTAATGATTTGAGAACACTTGCTGTATGTCTTGTCATGCGTATCTGTGGTGACAATGGGATATCACGTGATTCACTTGATGTATGTTTTGGTGATCATCTTGCGGGTTCCGCCCATGAACTTATGCATAGGGGTTGGCACACGTTTTCGTCTTGACTCTCCGGTAGAAACTTTGGGGCACTCTTTGAGGTTCTATGTGTTGGTTGAATAGATGAATCTGAGATTATGTGATGCATATCGTATAATCATACCCACAGATACTTGAGGTGACATTAGAGTATCTAGGTGACATTAGGGTTTTGGTTGATTTGTGTCTTAAGGTGTTATTCTAGTACGAACTCTAGGGCTGTTTGTGACACTTATAGGAATAGCCCAACGGATTGATTGGAAAGAATAACTTTGAGGTGGTTTCGTAGCCTACCATAATCTCTTTGTTTGTTCTCCGCTATTAGTGACTTTGGAGTGACTCTTTGTTGCATGTTGAGGGATAGTTATATGATCCAATTTTGTTATTATTGTTGAGAGAACTTGCACTAGTGAAAGTATGAACCCTAGGCCTTGTTTCAACGCATTGCAATACCGTTTACGCTCACTTTTATCATTAGTTACCTTGCTGTTTTTATATTTTCAGCTTACAAAAACATATATATATATATCATCCATATACCACTTGTACCACCATCTCTTCGCCGAACTAGTGTACCTATACAATTTACCATTGTATTGGGTGTGTTGGGGACACACGAGACTCTTTGTTATTTGGTTGCAGGGTTGCTTGAGAGAGACCATCTTCATCCTACGCCTCCTACGGATTGATAAACCTTAGGTCATCCACTTGAGGGAAATTTGCTACTGTCCTACAAAGCTCTGCACTTGGAGGCCCAACAACGTCTACAAGAAGAAGGTTGTGTAGTAGACATCATGCTCTCGTTGTTTCTCATGTGCTAAGCTCCGAGAAGGCCAATCTTGGGGTTGATCTTGCTAGAATCAAAGAGGAGTTTGATCTACTTCACAAGGCTCACGAGGTCTTGAAGGGTGCTCGTGCTAGCCTCAAAGAGTCTCATGATCAACTTCAAGTAAAGCTAACCAAAGAGAAAGCCACTTTTCCTCGTATGATGTTAATTGATAATGCAAATGCTACTAACCCATGTTGTGAGCATGTGCATCTTGTTGAGGAGAACACTAAGTTAAAGTTGCAACTTGAGAAAGGTCTTGTGTCTTGCATACAAGGCGAGAAGAACCTCAACGACCTTTTGATCAACCAAAAGGGAGTTCTGGCCAAGGAAGGGATTGGGTACGTGCCCAAGTCCAAGAAAAAGAAGAAAAATGACAAGGCCAAATGACCTCCTCCTCTCAAGCAAACCTTTGTGAAGGAGGGAGAGGGTGCTACTAAGGAGGAGAAGAAAACCGTGAGGGGTAGTGATGCCAAGAAGGGCAACGCTTCCCTTCCCAACAAAGCCAGCGACTTTAACCCTTCTTATGTGTTGTGTCGTGCTAGTGATGGGCATGTTTATGCAAAATTTGTTGGTTCTCCTTATGAGTACATTGAATGGTCTATTTAGGTTCCTAAGACCCTTGTTACTAACATCAAAGGACCCATTACAAAATGGGTACCTAAAACCAAGCATTGATCTCTTGTAGGTGTTTGCTTCCGGTGGGGGATCGTGGTTGCTCGATAATGGAGCTACTAATCATATGACCGGAAGCAAGGACTTGGTGGTGGACGTGCAAAAGATTCCATCCATGCCCACCAACGTCGAGTTGGGTGAAGCCTCGTCCTCTAAGGTATTGGGGCTCAGCAAAGTTGTCATTTCTCATTATCTTACGATCGAGAAGGTCATGCTTGTTGAGTCCCTTGCATACAATTTACTTTCTGTTCGTCAACTAGCACTCATGGGCTTTGCCACTTTCTTTGATATTCATACCGTGGCCCTCTTGTCGAGCAAGACTCTTAAAGTAGCCTTTGTTGGGCATGTCGAGAACGGTCTCTATGTGATTAACTTTTTAGAGCGACGCACTAAGACCGCGACATGCCTAATGGCTAAAGTTGACGTGGGATGGCTTTGGCATCGCCGTCTAGCCCACGTCAATATGAAATCTTTGCAAAGTATTATCAAGGGGGACCATGTCTGTGGACTAACAAATGTTAGTTTTTCCAAATATCGTGCTTGCAGTGCTTGCATCGAAGGAAAGCTACATGAGAAGGCTCACCCTCCCACGACTATCATCTACTCGAAGATGCCTTTGGAGCTCCTTAATTTGGATCTCTTTGGGCCTCCATCCTTTGATAGTCTTGGGAGTAGAAAGTATTGCTTGGTGATTGTGGATGACTATTCAAGATACACTTGGGTATATTTCTTCAAGAGGAAGAGCGAGACCCAACAAACCGTCATCGACTTTGCAAAGGAAGCTCAACGACAACAGAATGCAAAGATCTTGACTATAAGAAGTGACAACGGCTCCGAGTTCAAGAACTACACCTTGGATGAGTTTTTGAGTGATGAGGGAATCAAGCATCAATATTCCGCACCTTATACCCCTCAAAAAATGGTGTAGTAGAGAGGAAGAACCGGATGTTGATGGATGCGGCAAGGACCATGATGACGGAGTTCAAGTCTCCCTACAACTTTTGGGCCGAAGCCATCAACACCGCGTGCCATGCATCTAATCAGCTCTACCTCCGCAAAGGCTTGAACAAGACTCCATATGAGATACTCACCAGTAACAAGCCCAACCTCAAGTACTTCCGGGTGTTCGGGTGTAAGTGTTTCATTCTCAAGAAAGGTGTCCATTTGTCTAAATTTGAGGCTAGAGCTTATGAGGGCATATTTGTTGGCTATGCTACAAACTCTCATGCTTACCGTGTTCTCAATAAGTCCACGGGACTTATTGAGGAAATGTGTGACGTGGAGTTTGATGAGAATAACGGCTCCCAAGTGGAGCAAAGTTGTACTTGTGATGTAGGTGATGAAATTCCTCCCCAAGCCATTAGAAGAATGGGTATTGGTCATATCCTACCCATTGAGGAACCCCTTGTGGCCGAAGGAGAAGGACAATGTTCAACTCAAGTGGAACCTTCACCAACCCAAGACCCACACGCTTCCAAAGAACAAAGTGAAGGCCCTCAACCTCAAGAACAAGACCAAGGGCAAGGTCAATCTCAAGATGGTGTTGTAACATCAAGTGATGCCCAAGGTCAAGTTCACTCCTCCGAGCAAGTTCAAGATCAAGAGCTTCCTCTAGATCAAGAACAAGCTCAAGATGGCGCTCAAGATGATCAAGTGACCACTCCTCGTCTCACCCCCGAGGAGGAATTGGAGCGTCGTGCTGCCAAGATTGCTTCCAAGCTCTCCACCAAGGATCATCTCATGACAAATGTGCTTGGAAGCTTAAGAAAGGGGGTAAGCACTCGTAGACAATTAGCAAACTATTGTGAACATCACGCGTTTGTCTCGTGTGTTGAACCCCAAAAGGTCTATGAGGCGCTCGAAGATCCGTATTGGCTCAATGCCATGCATGAAGAACTCAACAACTTTGAGTGCAACAACGTGTGGAGATTGGTGCCAAGGCCAACGGGGAACCACAATGTCATTGGAACCAAGTGGATATTCAAGAACAAGCAAGATGCTCATGGGATTATCATTCACAACAAGGCTCGTTTGGTAGCACAAGGCTACTCCCAAGTCGAGGGTATCGACTACGGTGAAACCATTGCTCCCGTTGCTCGTCTTGAGTCCATTCGCATGTTGATTGCATATGCTTCTCATCATAATTTTAAGTTACGACAAATGGATGTGAAGAGTGCTTTTCTTAATGGTCCTATTAATGAATTGGTATATGTCAAGCAACCCCCCGGGTTCGAGGATCCCTACTTTCCCGATCATGTGTATGAACTCGATAAGGCACTCTATGGCCTTAAACAAGCCCCATGTGTGTGGTATGACCACCTTACCGAGTTGTTACAAGACCGTGGTTTTGAAGTTGGGCTAATCGACCCCACTCTTTTTACTAAGAAGGTTAAAGGGGAGTTGTTTGTGTGCCAATTATATGTTGATGATATTATCTTTGGTTCCCCTAACAAAGCTTTCAATGATGAATTTGCCACTCTCATGACCTCAAAGTTCGAGATGTCTTCCATGGGAGAGTTGAAGTTCTTTCTCGGGTTCGAAGTGAAGCAAAGGAGAGAAGTAACCTTCATCAACCAAGCCAAATACACTCAAGACATGCTCAAGAGATTCAAGCTAAGTGATGTCAAGCAGGCTTCCACTCCCATGCCCACCAAGTGCCAACTTGACATTGATCCCAATGGTAAAGCAGTGGATCAAAAGGTATATCGCTCCATGATTGGCTCCTTGGTTTACCTTTGTGCATCTAGACCGAATATCATGTTGAGTGTGGGTATTTGTGCACGGTTTCAAGCCGCACCTAAGGAAAGTCTCTTTGTGGCGGTCAAGCGAATCTTTCGATATTTGGTTCATACCCCAAACTTTGGCTTACGGTACCCAAGAGGAGCAAACTTCAAGCTTGTAGGTTATTCAGACTCGGATTAGGCGGGAGACAAAGTGGATAGGAAGTCCACTTCCGGAGGGTGCCAATTTCTTGGTCGCTATTTGGTGAGTTGGTCTTCCAAGAAGCAAAGTTGCGTGTCTCTCTCGTCCACATAAGCGGAGTACGTGGCTACCGGTAGTTGTTGTGCACAAATTTTATGGATGAAGCAAACTTTAAAAGATTATGGTGTCACTTGTGACAAAGTGCCTCTTTGGTGTGACAATGAAAGTGCAATCAATATTTCTCTCAGCCCGGTGCAACACTTCAAGACGAAGCATATTGAGATCCGGTATCACTTCATCCGGGATCATATTAGGCGAGGGGAATCGAGCTCAACTATGTGAACACTCATGACAACCTTGCAGATATTTTCACGAAGCCTTTGGATGAAGCAAGATTTCGCGAGTTAAGGCATGAGCTAAATATCATTGATTCGAGCAATGTGACTTGAACCCTTGCACACCCTACCACACTCAACTTGTTGTCTAGTTTAGGTGTAGGCATGGACATAGGGGGAGTGTTGTTCTCTCAATGAACTTTCCCTCCCCCCATAATGCATAAATTAATCAAACTCTTTCACATTAGCCATTTTTGATGGTACTAGTGCTTCAAAAATGAGTGTTGGTCATGGGCCCGAGGTTAAAATCTTCGCGGCGCCATACCTCTGAACTCAAACATAGGTGGCCTCGGCCACCGCCCTCTCTTGGAGAGGTGTGTGTTTTTCGTTGTTTTGTCGGTTTTGTGTGTGCATTTGTCCTTGCTTTTGTCTCAGTTTCTTTTCTTGAGCTAAGACTTTTGGCCAGTCCTTTTGCGGCATTGCGGTACTGATAATCCCCAAGTGCAAGGAATCATCGTAGCAATTTCCAAAGGTGGAAGTGATAAGTATGGAGTGTCAAACCCACAAGGAGCTAAAGGTAAGATCAATATTCTCTCAAGCCCTATCTGCCACTGATACGACTCTACGTACACCGAACGTTTGCTTCCAACTAGCAACGAGAAATAAAATTATGTTGTGGGTATGAAGAGGATAACTTTGTATGATATCGGAGAGCTAAAATATAAAAGTAGGTGCTGTTATCATAAAGTTAGAATATATTACCAAATATTATAAATAGCGAGTGTGGAATAATGGTGGATCGGTGTGCGGAATTGTCCTAGGCAATCGTTAACATGACCGGCAATCACTATTGCAGTTTCATATGAGGGAGAGGCATAAGCTAACATACTTTATCTACTTGGATCATATGCACTTTTGATTGGAACTCTAGCAAGCATCCGCAACTACTAAAGATCATTAAGGTAAAACCCAACCATAGCATTAAAGCATCAAGTCCACTTTATCCCATACACAACAACCCCCTTACTCGGGTTTGTGTTTCAGTCACTGACGCAACCCACTATAAGCGAATCATAAACGTATTGCAACACCCTACAGCGGGAATCCCTCACGCTTGCGCGACACGGAGGGGCCATAGGACAGCACCAAAGTAAAACATACAACTCATACCAATCTAGATCATCAATCAACCCAAAGACAAAGGATATCTACTCAAAACATCATAGGATGGCAACACATCATTGGATCATAAATATGTGGCATAAAGCACCATGTTCAAGTAGGGATTACAGCGGGGTGCGGGAGAGTGGACCGCGTAAAAGAGATGAGGATGGTGATGTTGATGAAGACGATAATCGCGGCGATGATTACCCTCCTAATGGCACTCCGATGCCACCGAGAGAGAGGAGGAGAGGTTCTCCCCCTTGTGCTTCCTCCTCCATGGCCTCCCCCTTGGATGGGGAGAGGTTCCCTCTCTGGTCCTTGGCCTTCATGGTGATGGTAGCCCCTCCGGGATCCTCCTCCATGCCCTCCGGTAATGATGGCCCCCTCCGGCAGGGTCCCAGAGAGGGCCTAGATTGGTTTTCGGTGGCTACGGAGGCTTCTGGCGATGGAACTCTCGATCTAGGTTAATTTTCCGAGGTTTCTGTATTTATAGGAATTTTTGGCGTCGGTCTCACGTCAAGGAGGTGCCCGAGGCGTCCACGAGGCAGGGGCCCATGCCCAGGGGGGTGGGCGCGCCCCCACCCTCGTGGACAGCCCGGGACTCTTCTGGCCCAACTCTTTTACTCCGGGGTCTTCTTTTGGTCCATAAAAAATCGTCAAAAATTGGCACGTCAATTGGACTCCGTTTGATATTCCTTTTCTATAAAAATCAAAAACAAGGAAAAACAGAAACTGGCACTGGGCTCTAGGTTAATAGGTTAGTCCCAAAAACCATATAAAATAGCATATAAAACATCCAAGGTTGATAATATAATAGCATGAATACTTCATAAATTATAGATACGTTGGAGACGTATCAGCATGCCCAAGCTTAATTCCTGCTCGTCCTCGAGTAGGTAAATGATAAAAGAAATAATTTATGAAATGTGAATGCTAGCAAGTGCATAAGTTTCATCAATGATAGTTTCAATCACTTTTTATAACATCATTATATATCATAACAGTAGCTCATCTTCATAAAACTTTTCATGATCAAGTAACAAGCTATTCACATGTTAAAGTATAGATCATAAACCTTCTTGAAACTAACAAACTATATTCTCAGTCATCAAACAATTGCAATTCATCTTATTTTCAGGAAGGGTCTATGTCAGAGCTTTGGTTTAGCAAACTCCACATACTCAACTATCATTTAATCTTTCACAATTGCTAACACTCACGTGATATTTATGGGTTCAAAGTTTTAATCGGACACAGAGAAAGATAGGGGCTTATAGATTCGCCTCCCAACCTTTTACCTCAAGGGTAATGTCAACAATAATAGTTCATGATGACTTACATCCAATTGGATATATATATATAGATATATATATATATATATATATCAGGATCTTTCCAACACAATGTGCTTGCCAAAGGATAAAATGTAAAAAGGGAAGGCGAAGATCACCATGACTCTTGCATAAGGTAGAAGATAAAAATAAAAAATAGGCCCTTCGCAGAAGGAAGCAGAGGTTGTCATGCGCTTTTATGGTTGGATGCACAAAATCTTAATGCAAAAGAATGTCACTTTATATTGCCACTTGTTATATGGACCTTTATTATGCAGTCCGTCGCTTTTATTTCTTCCACATCACAAGATCATATAAAGCTTATTTTTTCCATATTAATAGATCATACATATTTAGAGGGCAATTTTTATTGCATGCACCGATGACAACTTACTTGAAGGATCTTACTCAATCCATAGGTAGGTATGGTGGACTCTCATGGCAAAACTGGTTTAAGGAATGTTTGGAAGCACAAGTAGTATCTCTACTTGGTGCAAAGAATTTGGCTAGCATGAGGGGGGAAAGCAAGCTCAACATGTTGGATGATCCAAGACAATATAATTTAGTTTGGATATAAGAAAAAATAACCCATTACGTTGTCTTCCTTGTCCGACATCAACCTTTTAGCATGTCATATTTTAATGAGTGCTCACAATTACAAAAGATTTCCAAGATAGTATATTTATATGTGAAATCTCTCTTCCTTCAATATTCTTTCATGAATTTTTCAAGTGACTAATTCTACGTTTGCTAACTTTCAATAAGTTTACTACCTATACTTATTCTATGTGAAGTCATTACTCCCCATGGTATAAGCATATGAAACATATATAAGTTCAGATTTATGATATTCAATTATTCAACCATTTATTCATAGGATATACGTGAAGCACGTGAGTAAATGACAAACTACTCCAAAAGATAATAGTGAAGGACACTGAGTAGTCAAATAATTAACTAGCCGTGGGAGGATTCTTTTTCATTTAATAATTCAGATCCAATGATTTTATTCAAACAGCAAGTAGAATTGAAAATACGCTCCAAGCAAAACACATATCATGTGATGAATAAAAATATAGCTCCGAGTAAGGTATACCGATAGTTTTGAAGACGAAAGACGGGATGCCTTCCGGGGCATCCCCAAGCTTAGGCGCTTGAGTCTTCCTTGAATATTACCTTGGGGTGCCTCGGGCATCCCCAATCTTAGGGTCTTTCCACTCCTTATTCTCCTCATATCGATATCTCACCCAAAGCTTGAAAACTTCAATCACACAAAACTTAACGGAACTTCGTGAGATAGGTTAGTATGATAAAGAGTAAACCATTCACCTTGGTACTGTCAAAGACAAAGATCATAATTGTTCTCACACAATGGCTACTGTACCATATCATTTCTACAATTTATATTGAGGAATATAAGTCATAGAAACTAGAAAACAAGCAAACTATGCAATGAAAACAGAATCTGTCAGAAACAGAACGGTCTGTAATGATCTGAACACTAACCATACTTCTGTTACTCAAAAAATTATGAAATAAATTGGTGGACGTGAGGAATTTGTCTATTAATCTTCTGCAAAAAGAATCAGCACCAAAGCACTCTTCTGTAAAAAATGGCAGCTAATCTCGTGAGCGCAAAGTTTCTGTTTTTTACAGCAAGATCACATTAACTTTCACCCAAGTCTTCCCAAAGGTCTTACTTGGCACTTTATTGAAACAAAAGCTATAAAACATGATTACTAAAGTAGCTTAATCATGTAAACACACAAAAACAGTAAGGGTAAATATTGGGTTGTCTCCGAACAAGCGCTTTTGTTTAATGCCTTTTAGCTAGGCATGATGATTTCAATGATGCTCACATGAAAGATACGACTTGAACATAAAGAGAGCATCATGAAGAATATGACTAGCACATTTAAACCTAACCCACTTACTATGCCTAGGTATTTTGTGAGCACACAATTTATGGGAACAAGAATCAACTAGCATAGGAAGGAAAAACAAGTATAACTTCAAAACTTTAAGCACATAGAGAGAAAAACTTGATATTATTGCACTCCTACAAGCATGTATTCCTCCCTCATAATAATTTTCAGTAGCGTCATGAATGATTTCAACAATATAACCATCACATAAAGCATTATTTTCATGATCGACAAGCATAGAAATTTTTCTACTCTCCACATAAGCAAAATTCTTCTCATTCGGAATAGCGGGATCACTAGTTCCTAAAGTTGACACTCTTCCAAACCCGCTTTAGATGGTAGTGTTATTCATACTCCAAAATATATAAGTGAATTTCATGGAGCATTCTATAATTAATATAAACTAACCAATATCCAAGCTCAAAATGTATAAGTGAAGCACACGAAGCATTCTATAAAACCATACTCAAAAGATTTAAGTGAATCACAAAGAGCAATTCTGTAAGATCATACTTAAAAGATATAAGTGAAGCACACAAAGTATTCTATAAATTGATGAAGGTACATTCTCATACTATCATGGTTCTTTAAAGAGAAAGAAGAACACAAAGGACACAAATCATGTGAACAAAACAAAAACTGAGGTATACCGATATTTGTTGAAGAAGAAAGATGGGATGCCAACTGGGGCATCCCCAAGCTTAGATGTTTGAGTATCCTATGAAATATTTACTTGGAGTGCCTTGGGAATCCCCAAGCTTGAACTCTTGAATCTCTTTATTCTTCTCATATTGATAGCTCCTCGATCTTCGAACACTTCATCCACACAAAAGTTTAACAAAAACTTTGTGAGATCCGTTAGTGTAATAAAGAAAATCACTACCTTTAGGTGCTGTTGTGAACTCATTTTAAATTCATATTGGTGTAATATATACTGTATTCCAACTCATCCATGGTTCATACCCTCCGATACTACTCATAGGTTCATCTAAATAAGCAAACAACACATAGAAAACAGAATCTGTCTAAAACAGGACAGTTTGCAGTAATATGGAGGTTTAGTAAACTTCTGTATCTCCAGAAATTATGAAATAAATTTGATAATTTGAAAATTTTATACAGAAGTAATATGCAAACATTTTCAGACCCATTTGACTGTCCAGTAAAAAACGTAAAATCACGCGCTACAGCCAAAGTTTCTGTTTCTGTTCTGCACATAGTAAACAAGCAATCTAATCATCCTAAAACCAAAGCTTGGCACA
Source organism: Triticum urartu (assembly GCF_056163025.1). NCBI lineage: Eukaryota > Viridiplantae > Streptophyta > Magnoliopsida > Poales > Poaceae > Triticum > Triticum urartu. The sequence continues at coordinate 121,698,148 of NC_141874.1, read as the reverse complement.
TTATTTTTATAATACAATGGATATATACAAGGGGATAATTATTTAAAGAGAAACTTCCATGAAAAATTCTACATTGTTTCCGTGATCATGAACACAAGTGCTCAAGGTCGACCCTCACTTCTTCAATGCATAACTTTCCAATCACTTCTCTTTTTGAAAAACTTTTTAGGTAGGAGAGGCAAGTAATTTTTTTGGGGTATTTTCATTCTTTTAATTTTTTTTGTATGTTTCACCCACAACTAAACATAAACAAAAAGGAAAAGCAAAATCTACTTAGTGAAGAAAGCAAACAAGCACACACGAGAATATCAACCCCACGCTATTGCTCCCCAGCAACGGTGCCAGAAAAGAGCTTGATAATCCCCAAGTGCAAGGAATCATCGTAGCAATTTCCAAAGGTGGAAGTGATAAGTATGGAGTGTCGAACCCACAAGGAGCTAAAGGTAAGATCTATATTCTCTCAAGCCCTATCTGCCACTGATACGACTCTACGTACACCGAATGTTTGCTTCCAACTAGAAACGAGAAATAAAATTACGTTGTGGGTATGAAGAGGATAACTTTGTATGATATTGGAGAGCTAAAATATAAAAGTAGGTGTTGTTATCATAAAGTTAGAATATATTACCAAATATTATAAATAGCGAGTGTGGAATAATGGTGGATCGGTGTGCGGAATTGTCCTAGGAAATCGTTAACAAGACCGGTAATCACTATTGCAGTTTCATATGAGGGAGAGGCATAAGCTAACATACTTTCTCTACTTGGATCATATGCACTTATGATTGGAACTCTAGCAAGCATCCGCAACTACTAAAGATCATTAAGGTAAAACCCAACCATAGCATTAAAGCATCAAGTCCTCTTTATCCCATACGCAACACCCCCTTACTCGGGTTTGTGTTTCAGTCACTCACGCAACCCACTATAAGTGAATCATAAACGTATTGCAACACCCTACAGCGGGAATCCCTCACGCTTGTGTGACACGGAGGGCGCCATAGGACAGCACCAAAGTAAAACATACAACTCATACCAATATAGATCATCAATCAACCCAAAGACAAAGGATATCTACTCAAAACATCATAGGATGGCAACACATCATTGGATCATAATATGTGGCATAAAGCACCATGTTCAAGTAGGGATTACAGCAGGGTGCGGGAGAGTGGACCGCGTAAAAGAGATGAGGATGGTGATGATGATGGTGATGTTGATGAAGACGATCACCGCGGCGATGATTCCCCTCCCGATGGCACTCCGATGCCACCGAGAGAGAGGAGGAGAGGTTCTCCCCCTTGTGCTTCCTCCTCCATGGCCCCCCCCCCCTTGGATGGGGAGAGGTTCCCCCTCTGGTCCTTGGCCTTCATGGTGATGATGGCCCCTCCGAGATCCTCCTCCATGCCCTCCGGTGATGATGGCCCCCTCCGGCAGGGTGCCAGAGAGGGCCTAGATTGGTTTTCGGTGGCTAAGGAGGCTTCTGGCGGCGGAACTCCCGATCTAGGTTAATTTTCCGAGGTTTCTGTATTTGTAGGAATTTTTGGCGTTGGTCTCACGTCAAGGAGGTGCCCGAGGCGTCCACGAGGCAGGGGCCCTTGCCCAGGGGGGTGGGCGCGCCCCCCACCCTCGTGGACAGCCCGGGACTCTTCTGGCCCAACTCTTTTACTCCGGGTCTTCTTTTGGTCCATAAAAAATCATCAAAAATTGGCACGTCAATTGGACTCCGTTTGATATTCCTTTTCTGTAAAACTCAAAAACAAGGAAAAACATAAACTGGCACTGGGCTCTAGGTTAATAGGTTAGTCCCAAAAACTATATAAAAGAGCATATAAAACATCCAAGGTTGATAATATAATAGCATGAATACTTCATAAATTATAGATACGTTGAAGACGTATCAGGTACTACCGCTGCGTGCACGGTACTACCGCTGACAAGCGTCAAGCGGTACTACCGCCCACACCAGCGGTACTACCGTTGCGGGGCAGGCGATGGGGGGGGTTATGTCGAGGCAAGGGGAGTTGTTTCTCCCCATACCTCGGTCGGCCACCGTTTTCGTGTCGTCCCTCTCCATTTCCTCTGGTGGAATCGATCCCCAGCACGTCCTCTAGCCATGGATGCTGGTATTGCCCCCTATCTCGTTCTCTCTTTGCCTTGATCTTGCATCTAGTTTTTAGGGGCAATAGGCATTATTTTTCTCGTCTTTTGGCTAAGTCGAGGCTTGAGTAGGATGGAGATGGCTTCTAGGCCCTTTGGATTGAAGTTTGGTCAGCTTATTTTTGAATTTGGCATCCCGGTAGTGCCGGATCTGTCCACGACAGTAGGGAACCGCCATTCCCCGTCTTGAATGGTACTACCACCCATCTTGAGCGGTACTACCGCGCAAGTGGTACTACCGCGGTTGGGTCGCGGTACTACCGCTGGATGCCCAGTTCCATCATTTCATGCCACATTTTGATCCATGTTGCTTTGTTTGGTGGCTTATGCTCTTTCTCTCATGTTGTTTCTTCTGCTCGTGTGTTTGGTTTCAGGTGATGATCATTCTGAGCAGCAGGTCCGCCGTGTCAACCCCGGTTGTGCAACGTCAAAGCGCTACCGCACATCTGAGTCACCAGGTGGTTCCTCTAGTGCTCCACCTTCGCGAGTGGGTGCTTCCTCAAGTGCTCCACCGCCGCCTCAGCTCACGAAGAGATCGGCAAGCAAGCCAAAGGGAAAGACTATGTCTGAGATGACTGCCAAGGAATTTTGGGCAAAGCATCGCCGCAACCCCTATGAGGAAGACCAAGATCCCACTTTGGTCAAACACCCTTTCTGGAACCGCTTTCAGTTCGGCATCTTCTTCGATGTGATCAAGGCTAAGAAGAATCACTTTGTTGATGTTCTTTCCATCGACACTGATCCTATGGAAAAGGACCCTGAGTACTTTGGCAAAGCCCTTCACATGTGTACTCAGTTGAACATTCTCAGAATCATGCAGTTCAACAAGGACTTTGATGCAGATTTGATATGTCAATTCTATGCCACTGTCCATCTTGGAACTGATGAAGAAAGGACTCTAACTTGGATGACGAATGGCAAGTTGCTCACTATCAAGTGGAAGGCCTTCATGGAGTTACTTGGGGTGGAAGATCTCGGGCTTGAGAATCCAGTCGGCTTCCGCCCTCACCGCAATGTCACTTCCACTCACAAGCAAGCCCTCTGGCCCTACTGTTCTAAGAAGGTTAACCCCAAGACAAAGAAGGTAACCTATGAGCTGTCTACCTATCTAGACATCCTTCCACTACAAAAAAAGACACATCCGTGACATTTTGGGCCGAACGAAAAAATTTCTGTCATACATATGACGATAATTGTGACAAAACCCGGTATCATCATAGATGTGGTGGGCTCCTACTTCTCTCGTACACGTACGCACGTGTGTGCGAGGCGTTGGATCTAACTGAACCCGAGCGAGGTGTTGGGCTCTAACTGAACCCGAGCGATTGCACTGCAGGCTACGCGTTGCTGAACCCGAGCGATCGATCGATGGTAGTTAACTGAACCCGATCGAGCGATTCCTTTGCTACTGCTGCTAACTGAAGCCGATCGATGCTGCCTCTGGGATGAACAGTGAGCGTTGCGGGGGGGTTTGGATGAACAGTGAGCGGTGGCGTTGCCTCTGGATGAACAGGACTCTGTGGTGTGGTGGAGGGCTGGATGAACAGTAGACGGTGGAGGGGTGCCTGTGGAGGGGTGGTTGAACAGGACCCTGTGGTGTGGAGGGCTGGATGAACAGTAGACGGTGGAGGGGTGCCCATGGAGGGGTGGTTGAACAGTAGCCGGTGGAGTAGCGCGTGGTGGAGGCTGGATGAACAGGAGCCCGTGGAGGCTGGAGGAGGTCGACGGTAGCCTGTGGAGGCTGGAGGAGGTCGACGGTGGAGATGAACAGTATCCCATGGAGTCCCGTTTTGCGGTACGCCACACCTCTCCCGATGAACAGGACCCCCATTTCGACCGTAGCGCTCCAACACAAGTCCGTTTCATCCGTTTTGCGGTACGCCACACCCCTCCCGATCAACAGGACCCCCGTTTCGACCATAGGAGGTACGTTTCCTCCATTTTGCGGTACGCCAGACCCCTCCCGATCAGCAGGACCCCGTTCCAAACATAGGAGGTCCGTTTCCTCCATTTTGTGGTACGCCAGGCCTCGTTTCCATCGCATGTTTTGTCCAAGGCCTCCCGATGAACACGACCACGCATTCCGTTCCGACCCAGCCGGTTGGCTCCCACGCGTTCCTTGCCTCCCGATGAACACGACGCATTCCGTTGCCTCCCCATGAACACGACGACGACGCTGTTTCTCCGTTCCGACCCAGCCATGTACACGAGCCCTGGCCGTACGTATGTGCGAGTAGGCGTTCGAGACCCCGCCCGTATGTACACATACGTGGCCGTATTTCTCTCTTGCACCCTGGCCGCTGTACGTACGTGTACATGCTACGTGCGCGCCTCTACTATGACACGTGCGCGCCCCTACATCCACCAGTATATATGTACGTACACGTTCGTGACCAGAATGACAATGCTACATACGCTTCGACCAGGTGGGTCCCGACTGTCAGGCACTTCCTTGCCTGCGAAGATGTAGCTGGTGGGTCCCAGCAGTCAGGGGGGCGAATCGTTTTTTTTTTTGCCCGGACGCACTTCCTTGCGTGTGAAGATGTAGTTGGTGGGTCCCAGCAGTCAGGGGGAAATGTTTTTTTCACAAAATACAGTGGCCCGTCCGGTGGGTCCCAGCTGTCAGGTGGAGGAATCATTATTTTCCGTGTAATAAGGAGGCACTTCCTTGCTGCGGCCGTGGACCCAGCTGTCAACCTCTCCATGTACAGTCCACGTCCGATGGAAGTCGTTCCTTGACCACATTGACCACGCCGCGCCGAGAGCACCAGGGCGGTGGACGACGGAAGGGGACGACGGGGAGCCGGGGAAGACGCGGCAGTGGAAGCCCGCATGGAGAGGAGTACGAGGGTTCACTAGTTCGGCTGCGGTGTGAGGCTGCCGTCACCGCAGGGCCTGGCCAGCGGTGGGAATAGTAGGGGGCGGTGAGGCCTCCGCGGCAGCATAGCCGGCCACGGGAGGCAGGAGCATGCGGCACGACCGGCGCTGCTTTGGGCGGCTGTAGCAAGAAGACCAGAGGTTGAAGAAGCACTGCGGCCGTTGGATGGACATCGTACGGTCACTGGAGCTAGAATCATTTATATTGACTAAGTTGATAAAGCCCTCCATCCCCGTCAACTTAGTAGGCCCACGAGTCAGTCTCCCACCAAGGTGGGTCCCAGGTAGCAGGGGGTATTCATTTTTTTTGTGCATAATAAGGAGGCACTTCCGGTGGGTCCGTGATGACAGCAGGGGGAACGTTTTTTTCGCGAAATACGGTGGCCCTCGAGTGTGTCCCAGCAGTCAAGGGCAAACATTTTTTTGTGAAATACTGGTGGGCGTCCGGTGAGTCCCTGCTGTCAGGTGGAGGAATAATTATTTTCCGCGTAATAAGGAGGCCCTTCCTTGCGGCTGCCATGGACCCAGCTGTCAGCCTCTCCAAGTACAGTATTCTTCCGATGGAATTCGGTCGTTGACCACATTGACCACGCCGCGCCGAGAGCACCACGGCGGTGGACGATGGCGAGGCCTAGGAAGGGGACGACGCGGAGCCGGGGAAGACGCGGCAGTGGATGCCCAGGCGGAGAGGAGTACGAGGGTTCACTGGTTCGGCTGCGCTGCCGTCGCCGCAGAATAACAGGGGGTGTGGGTGAGTGGAGTGGAGGGATGGCCTGGCCAGCGGTGGGAGTAGTATGGGGGCGGTGAGGCCTCCGCGGCAGCACAGCCGGCCACGGGAGGCAGGAGCAGGCGGCACGACCGGCACTGCTTTGGGCGGCTGGAGCAAGAAGACCAGAGGTTGAAGAAGCACTACGACCGTTGGATGGACATTGTACGGTCAGTCGAGCTAGAATCATGCATATTGACTAAGTTGACAAAGCCCTTCGTCCCCGTCAACTTAGTAGGCCCACTATACTGGGTCCCAGCTCGCAGGGGGAGTATTCATTTTTTTGTGCGTAATAAGGAGGCACCTCCTTGCGTGCGAAGATATAGCTGGTGGGTCTGAGCTGTCAGCGGCGGTAACATTTTTTCGCGAAATACAGAGGCCCTTTTGGTGGGTCCTAGATGTCAGGTGGAGGAATCATTATTTTGCCCGTAATAAGGAGGCACTTCCTTGCGTGCGGCCATGGACCTAGCTGTCAGCCTCTCCACGTATAGTCCACTTCAGATGCATGTCGGTCGTTGACCACATTGACCACGCCACGCCGAGAGCACCAGGGCGGTGGACGACGGCGAGGCCTAGGAAGGGAACGACACGGAGGCAGGGAAGACTCGGCAGTTGTTTTTGTTTCCCACGCGGAGGGGAGTACGACTGTACGAGGGTTTACTGGTTCGTCTGCCGTCGCCGGAGAATAACATCAGGTGTGGGTGAGTAGAGGGATGGCTAGGCCAGCGATGGGAGTACGGTGGGGCGGTGAGGCCTGCGCGGCAGCACAGCCGGCCGCGGGGAGGAGAGAGCAGGCAGTCCCGTCGGCGCTTGTTTGAGCGGCTAGAGCAGGAAGAGCAGAGATTGAAGAAGCACGACGGCCGTTGGATGGACATCCAACAATATACAGGCCATCTGTGGAAAGCCTCAAATATGTGGAAAACAGCATACAGCCCATCTGCCATTATTTCAAATCATTTACAACCCATTTGCTAATTCTTACGGGTTTTTTTGGAGCCCATATTCTTTTTATTAGCATTACAGCCCATATTGTGGCCACGGTTAAAAAATTATACGAAATTTTGCATATGTCGATGCGGTCTGAACAGTTTTTAATCCCGAAATTTCGAGTCACATTCAGACTAATTTTAAAAATAAATGTATATCAATATAAAATCCAATAAATTGTCCATGCATAAAAATCAATGCAATTTAAAATCTCAAAATGAAAAAAAGATATTTGAAACTAATTGCCGGTTCGATGTGTTTTAAAAATGTACAACCCATTTCTCATTACTGATAGGCCATTTTCTCGGCCAGCCGAATGAACCTCTCCTCGTCTTGAAAGATTTGCAGCCCAACAGGCCTGATAAAGCGACTTACTTGACAAATCACAAAAAAACTGGGCTAGCCATTTTCAGAAAGAAAAAAAACTACTGGGCTGGTCTGTGGTAAACATAAAAGAAAATGTTGTCTAGACAGGCCAGAGTGTCCCGCACAGCCCAGTTGACACCCTGCTTCCATCTCAAAAACAAATTAGATAAATGCCACTCCAATTATGGCGATTCATAAAAATGCCACTGCAATTTCCAAACTTTGAAAAATGCCACTGCAATTTTTGCAAACTTTGAAAAACGCCACTGCAGTTTGCAAACTTTGAAAAACGTCACTCCAGACTTTGAAAAATGCCACTAGAAATGGCATGAAATGGCATTTTTCAAAGTTTGGAAATTGCAGTGGCATTTCTCGGATACACCAGATTTGAAGTGGCATTTATCAAATTAACCCAAAACAAAAATAACTGGGCGAGCTGCTAGGTCCCTGGTGTCAGCCGCTCGTTGTGCAATTCTCTCGTTTATTGATTATGTTAGCAATGGCATGGGACCCAGATGTCAGAAATCCACTAGGAGGAGCCATTTTTTTATCGGCTTGAAATAAGGAGGCACTTTCTTGCGTACTGCCATGACCTTGGCGGGTCCCTGCTATCATCCTCTGCACGTACAATCATCTCCTGATTGTGTACGCGTCAACTTGCTAGGCCCACAAGTCAGCCTCTAAACCCATGGAGGACAAATACAACCCATTTAAAAAAGAACAGCCCATTCCATACGTTTAAACGGAAAGTTCAACATTAAGAGCAAAGTAACAGGTCTGATCCACATATAGAGTACTGAACTTCCACCTTGACAACCATCATAGCCAAGTTAACTATCTACTCCCACTAACACTCTAGTAGCGTACAAGTACTAACTTACTCTTAGCTAACTAGACGATGTCGGCCGCCATCGGTGGTAAACGCTAAACGCCAGCACCGGCGTCGTGCGCCTCGCCTCGGACTTGCAAGAGGTGAGATAGGGCGTGTTGCTCGCGCGCGTTGGCCCTTTCCATGCCAGCGTGGTCCACCGAAGCTTCGGCTTCCAAGCGGGAAACCCACTTGATGAGCTGGTAGTAAAAATCGGCATCGCGAACGTGTGCGTGCCTGACAGCCTCTGGGGCTATTTGTCAGGCGCCGGCCTCCACGTAGTCAGCCCAATTGCGGGCACTCTGCTTGCGACTCAGAGCGTCGGTGTGCTGCTGCTCCATGTCCTGCTGGCGGCGCAAATCGGCGATACGCTGCTCCTCCGCCAGGCGGTCGCGCTCCAAAAACTCCTGCTCCTCCGCCATGCGGTCGCGCTCCAACAACTCCTCGATCTCTGCATTGCCATCTAAAGACAGATAGAATGCCTCCTCCCTCCGTCTGCCTTCCGGTGAAAACCCGAACACTAGTTCCGACGGTGACCGCCTCCGGCGTCGCCTACCGCGGACGGGCGGGGGCATGGCGGACGTGCCGAGCGACTTATGAGGATATGGCGAGTTGGGTCACGGTGGCACCGGAGAAGGCCGGGAAGTAGTACTTATAGGCGGAAGGTAGCGCGATGGTCATCGGAATTCAATGCATAATGGCTTAGCACGCCAGCTTGCCGTGGAAAACTAGCAAAACTGGAATTATGATTGTGTCGTCCCGTCCCGTCTGGGTCGCATGCCGGCATGGCGGTCAAACGAGTGCACTCGAATCATCTCCCTCCTTGTCAATATTGATTCCACGGATTTAAAAAGCCCGCAACAGTTAAAGCGTATCTTTTTTCGCATCAGTTAGCTGCCTTAATTATGGTCGGCTGCATGCAGGCACTCAGAATCGCTCGCAGGCAGTACGCGAAGCAGCATGCAACGAGTCGCAGCCGAGGGCACGCATGCAGCCACTTAAATCGCTGGAATTAATTAGGCTTAAACTTATGCATGCCGTTAATTATTGCCATGCCTTGGTCTTACTGCTTTGCTCACGGAATTAATTAGGCTTAAACTTCTTCAGAGGTAGGCATTTTTATCCGTGTAGGATCGATAGTGTAGCTTGTCAGTTTCTTCAGAGGTAGGCATTTTTATTCAAAAAACTGCCACTTCGCATCTTGCGTCGCAAATAAAACTGCCAGGAGCGCATTTGTAGGCTAGCTAGTGATCGATTAGTAACTTGTAAACATTGAGCGAACAGAAATAAGTAATTGTTAATGCATCTCAATGATTCACAGATCATATAAAAATATGTAGCTCCAAAAGCAAAGATCAGCCACTTCGGATCTTGCGTCGCAACTAAAACTAACTAGTATGATTCCCATACATAAGATCAACATGTTAATGCATCTCAATGATTCACAGATCATATACAAATATGTAGCTCCAAAAGCAGAGATCTAGAAAAAACATCTGTTCTTCCTACTAACATGGATGCTTCTCTTGGCCAACATTCAGTACATACTGAAAGACAAATTTGTTTGTGAAGTCTACAATTCCTCTTGCAAACGTAAGTGGTTTCACCAACAGCTGGAACCATGAGAATGAACCACACATGATGGAGGAACATCCACTGCAATATGATTTGGTCTTCTCTCGATCACACCACGAGACTATCTTCGGAATACAAACTTTAACTTAGGCAAAATGATGCCCATTGTATAATCAGACCAAAGCAATGATGCACCTAGTGTTGGCCAATAAATAGTACATTACTACTTTTCTGCAGTCGATGAAGTGACTATCCAATCTTTCTGTGTCTATTTTCAAATGGCACTGCATGCAGTGACTATACTATTCTCTTGTGCAGTTCAACCAAAATTGCGGACACTTTGTTTGTTTGCCAAATAGCAATGGGCAGACATCTCTGTCTGCACAAATATCAAGCAGTTAGTAAACATATACCACACCTTGTATTTTCGGTTTAAACATGTCTCTTCCGCTTAGCATTTGTCATGTTCTGCACTGGACAATCTGATACAGTTATGTTTTGCCCTGGACAATTTCATACTGAATTGATTTGTTGGTTCAGAGCAGAAATATAGCGCCTATTCTTCATCAGACCAAGGATATCCATGTTCGCAGTGATGGAAGAGGTGAAATTGATACAACTGAAATTGAGAATCCAATCATTGAATCCTGTCCTGCACCTCCAATGTAAGTCCACCCTGCCAATAAATTCACATGCAAACCACTAGTATTACTATCTAATGACAGTACAAAAAAGAGTAGCAAGATAGTAGCAAACCATGTACCTTCGTAATGAACAGCTCATAGTGCCACCAATTGGATATAAAGATTTGGAAAAAAACATGCTCCTAATGTTGAACCAGTTGGATTTTTTGTGCAGTTCCACTAAAATCGAGCATCCCTGTTTGCATAGATATTGAAAGTGTGATTACTCTAAAAGTGGCACTAGTTGAAGTATAGACTCACAAATATAAGCATTCCAATTTCTTAATGGGAAAAGGTAGCAAGACTGTTTCTAACCACCTGTTTGAAGGAATAAATAAAGCAACAGCGGGTGATGTCAGGAAGGCATACATAGTTTTTTCTGAAAAACTGAGCCATTCCTGACCTTTCCTCTTCTTTTAAGCAAATTTTGTGCAGTTCTACTAAAATAAAATGCCATCACCGCCTTGACAATTCAGTGACATTGTACAAAAGCAAATGACTTAACATTACATCATGATGTCAGGTATGTAGTCGACAGGCATTAGAGACAAACATACAGACCTCCTCCGATAACATAATGAACATTAATTTTAACAAAGGTGTGACTAGCTTTACCGGGATAATTTGAGTGAACTCTACACCCTTTGTTCCTTAATATAAGACGTTTTTGCGGTTCAATTTAAAGTACCCAAACGTCTAGTATTTAGAAAAACAGGTAGTAGTTTTCTTGAGCACATATCTGGGAAAGCTTGCCACACTTTATTTATGTCCATACGCTAATGCAACACCATTCGAATACTACAAATATACACTAATCTAGTGGCTAGTGCAACAGTAGAGTAGTTAGTATATTATAGGGTATAGTTCAATGGTTTTACTGAACAGATTTCAATAAATTCTAGCACTGGAAGGTTTCTATAAGAATTAACAATACAAAATGTAAAGGTAACAAGTTTCAGCATTGGTATACTAGCTGTGCATGAGCATTAAATCAAATACAAAAGTCTGAAGGTAACTAGCATTATTAACTAATGACAGTATAAAAAAATTGCAAACCATGTACCTCCATGGTAAATATCATTTCTAACTCGGGGGACCTTAAAAATTGCTATCTCAATCTTGATAATCGAACAAACATAAAAACTTGATCGAACGAATCAAGAGAACAGTCGGAGGAGGAGGTGCCCACTCTTGACCTTTCCTCTTGTCTTCATAATTGTCTGTGCAGTTTAACCAAAATAAAATGACATCAACGCCTTGGCATTTTGGTGACACTGTACAAAAAATTAACTTATCTCATGAAAGTGATGTATGTAATCTATAAGCATTAACAGTGCAAAAATCTGAAGGTAGTAACAAGTTTCATCGTTGGTATACTGGCTATGCAACATCATTAGAATGCCTTAGCTGAAAAATCTTTAATACATCCACAATCAATAGGTAACCCTGAAATAATCTAGTGACATTAAATGGCATTGCTTAAATTTATTGGTGGCATTAGACTGAGAGCGGCATTAGTTAAATGTGGCATCACTTTAGTAGTAGCATTGCTTGACTTGACTGCTGGCGTTATACTAACAGCAAAAAAGTGGCAATAAGAGCATGGGAGGCCCATTCAGACAGTGGGCGCACCAGTACGATGTACCTCCACGAACGCAGAGTGGTGAGGGAGGTATGGTTGCCCAGAGCAACAAATATCCAGGCAGCATATGTGGATTACGTCCCATTTTTGCTCTCTTTAGCCACCTTTTTCCTATGCGAGGACAACAAACCGATCGACCTGGTCATTCTCTATTGCGTTGTCATGCCTTTCTACCCTTCTTCAACCAAGAGACACGAGACTCGTTCCTTAGCTACTGATTTTCCCCTTTTCAACCTAGATGCGGGTTCGATGCCTACTCTCTTCGACAGTACAGTCTCCCTTCCTTTCCTTATTCAACCCAGACATGGATTAGTCTGCATGAAGTAGGGTTTCCTTTAATAGTGCAAATTATTATTTTCGTCTGCGTGGCTAGCAGAGCAGAGGATAGCAAATTGGGAAGATGGTGGAGTGGAAAAAGATCCACATGCAACAACGTGGCAGATGGGGCAATAGAACAAGGTTATGGTTCGAAAAGAGGTAGCATACCTGAGGGTCGGAGGGAAGTGGCTTCGCTGACTATGGCAGCGAGCTTGGGGACAGAGGCCACCCCGCACGGGCACTAGGTCTGAGAGGATGGCCTTGTCGTCAGTGCGTGACCTCGCTCGCCGACGACGAGTGCGTCAACGCTGCACGTCCTTTTCTTCCCCGGCGGATCTGTGACCACCGGTCAGGAGGGAGAGAGGGGCCATCTTTTTTAGATCTGGAGAGAGGGTGTTAGTGTGAGAAGCAAGTGGGCAGCCCTTAGCAAGAAAGCGCTCAAGCTCCAGCCTATATATCTTTTTTATACTACTAGTACTGGAAGTGGAGTAGTGGTAGAGTAGTTTATATTTTCTTTGCGTACAGTACCAGTTAGTCGTGCTTCAAAACTGATTGGCACGCCATTAAAAAAATAAAGGTCGATAACTAATGCGGCACCTCGGGCCAACGCGTCCAGATCGCATTTTGCACGAGAAATTACACACCATGTTTCGTTGACATGTGGTCCCGTTCCAACATATCAGTGAGACGACGGCGAGTAGCAGGAGTATTTCCGAACGGACGTGTAGGCCGGGGCGCCTGTGGGAGTCCTGGATTAGGGGGTCTCTGGATAGCCGGACTATCTCCATTGGTCGGACTGTTAGACTATGAAGATAGAAGATTGAAGACTTCGTCTCGTGTCCGGATGGGACTCTACTTGGCGTGGAAGGCAAGCTAGGCAATACGTATATGGATATCTCCTCCTTTGTAACCAACCTTGTGTAACCCTAACCCTCTCCGGTGTCTATATAAACCGAAGGGTTTTAGTCCGTAGGACAACAATCACAACATACAATCATACCATAGGCTAGCTTCTAGGGTTTAGCCTCTCTGATCTCGTGGTAGATCTACTCTTGTAACACCCATATCATCAATATCAATCAAGCAGGACGTAGGGTTTTACCTCCATCAAGAGGGCCCGAACCTGGGTAGAACTTTGTGTCCCTTGTCTCCTGTTACCATCCGGCCTAGACGCACAGTTCGGGACCCCCTACCCGAGATCCGCCAGTTTTGACACCGACATTGGTGCTTTCATTGAGAGTTCCTCTGTGTCGTCACCGTTAGGCTTGATGGCTCCTACTATCATCAATAGCGATGCCGTCCAAGGTGAGACCTTTCTCCCCGGACAGATCTTCGTATTTGGCGGCTTTACACTGCGGGCTAATTCGCTTGGCCATCTGGAGCAGATTGAAAGCTACGCCCCTGGCCATCAGGTCCGATTTGGAAGTTTGAACTACACGGCCAAAATCTGCGGGGACTTGATCTTCGACGGATTCGAGCCACAGCCGGGCGCGCCGCACTATCTCGATGGGTATGACCTAGCTCTGCCACCGGACGGTACTCCAGAGGCCGCGCCCACACCAGCTCCGACCCTTAGCTCGGAGCCAACTGCGCCAATTGAGGACAGGTGGCTAGACACCGCCTCAGGGGCTGCAGTCTCGACGGCGATCGAGTCGAACACCAGCATAATCCTCGGCGCAGGCCGTGACTCCAAGGTGCCAGACTCTCTTCCAGACCCCGAACCATCCGCGCCCCTGCCAATCGAATCCGAGGGGGCGATCGAGCCGAACACCAGCATAATCCTCGGCGCAGCCCGTGACTCCAAGGTGCCGGACTCTCTTCCGGACCCCGAACCATCCGCGCCCCTGCCAATCGAATCCGAGGCGGCGCCGATCATGGAATTCACCGCTGCGGATATCTTTCAGCACTCGCCCTTCATCGACATTCTGAATTCACTAAGGTCTCTCTCTCTGTCAGGAGAGCCCTGGCCGGATTATGGCCAACAGGACTGGGATGCGGACAACGAAGAAATTTGACGCCCACCCACCACCCACTTTGTAGCCACTGTTGATGAGTTAACCGACATGCTCGACTTCGACCCCGCAGACATCGACGGTATGGACAACGATGCAGGAGGCAAAGATGAACCACCGCCCATAGGGCGCTGGACGTCCACTTCATCATATGACGTATACATGGTGGACACACCAAAAGAAGACGATGACGAGGAACGGAAGGACGCACCGAAGGCTTGTTCCCTCGAGAAGCAGTCAAAGCGGCGGCGCAAGCGCCGCCCCAAATCCTGCCTCGCCACAAAAAAAGATCACACAGACCCAGCGTTGGAGCAGGGCGAACCACTGCCGGACCACGGCAATACGGAGAATCAAACCAATATTGTCAAAAATAATAGTCCGGACGACACAACGCCGGACAGGCACCCGGAGCAGCAGAATGCCCGTCAAAGGCTTGTTGCCACCGCGAGGAGTCTAAAAAAGCAGAAGCAAAGGCTCAAGGCTACGCAGGACACACTCCAAATCAGATGGAGTAAAGTACGCAACACAGCAGCAAGGTACGGCGACAATCGCCCCAGCAAGAGCTACCCAAAGCGGAAGTTGCTACCTAAATTCGATGAGGAGGCATCAGACCCCTCACAACCAAAAATCAAAACGGACACCTGGCCGGATAGACGACCTGATGGCCAACATCAAGCGGCAAACAACGCCACTCACAAACCAATACGCGATCCATGCGAGGGCTCGCGCCAAAAGGACGGCGCAACCAGATCCATCTACGGACCACGCAAGCGTGCCCCAGCTTACAATGTACCACAACAAACATCAGAACAACGCGGCACACCCAGATACAGGGGTGCAGCACACCCCCTATGTTTCACCGATGAGGTGATGGACCATGAATTTCCAGAGGGATTCAAACCCGTAAACATAGAGGCATACGACGGAACAACTAACCCTGGGGTCTGGATTGAGGATCATATCCTCCATATCCATATGGCTCGAGGAGATGACCTCCACGCCATCAAGTACTTACCCCTCAAGCTCAAAGGGCAAGCCTGCCACTGGCTTAAAGGCCTCCCTGAAAACTCCATTGGAAGTTGGGAAGAGCTTGAAGACGCTTTCCGGGCAAATTTTCAAGGAACTTATGTGCGACCTCCGGACGCGGACGATTTGAGCCATATAACTCAACAGCCCGGAGAGTCAGCCCGAAAACTTTGGAACAGGTTCCTTACTAAAAAGAACCAAATTGTCGACTGTCCGGACGCCGAAGCCTTGGCGGCGTTTAAACATAGCGTCTGTGACGAATGGCTCGCCAGACACCTCGGCCAAGAAAAGCCGAGAATGATGGCAGCATTAACAAGCCTCATGACCCGCTTTTGCGCGGGTGAGGACAACTGGCTAGCCAGATGCAGCACCAGCTACCCCAGTACATCCGAAGTTAGAGATGGAAACGGGAAATCACGGCGCAACAGCAATAACAAATGCCGGAACAAAGGAGACAGCACGAAGAGCACGGCAGTAAACGCCGGATTCAAAAGCTCTTGGCCAGGTCAGAAGCCGCCCTCTAAAGGCGCCAGAGATGAACTGTCCAGCCCGAACAAAATTCTGGACCAAACATGTCAGGTCCATAGCACCCCTGGCAAACCAGCCAATCATACCCACAGAGAATGTTGGGTCTTCAAGCAGTCCGGCAAGCTCAACGCCATACACAAGGGAGAGGATACACCAAGCGAAGATGAGGATGAGCCTCTCAAGGGAGACGCTGGGGAACAAAAGAAATTCCCACTAGAAGTCAAAACAGTAAACGTGTTACACGTGATCAATGGAAGAAACAAAACGGCACTCCCAGAAAAATACGCCCGAAGGCCCATCACCGCAGAGTCCTGCCACTGGTCGTCTCAACCGATCACTTTCGACCATCATGATTACTCAGCAAGTATCCAGCATGCAGGATGGGCTGCCCTGGTATTAGACCCAATAATTGGCAGATACCGCTTCGCACGAGTCCTGATGGACGGTGGCAGCAGTCTAAACCTGATATATCAGGATACAATCCACAAAATGGGGATAGACCCAACAAAAATTCGCCATAGCAATATTACCTTTAAAGGAGTAACGCCAGGCCCAGAGGCTCGTTGCACGGGCTCCCTGCTACTAAAAGTTATATTCAGCCTCCCTGATAACTTCTGTAGCGAACATCTAACCTTCCACATCGCTCCGTTCCAAAGTGGCTATCAAGCACTACTCGGACGCGAAGCTTTCGCTCGCTTTAATGCAATACCACACTACGCTTCCCTCACACTCAAGATGCCCAGTCCACGTATCATCATTGCAGTGAACGGAAGTATTAAGCGATCTCTGCGCGCCGAAGAGCGTGCGACTGCCCTGGCAGCCGCACACTAAAAATTGCCCCACCAGCTAAAGCATTTAGCAGGTCGTCACGACCTCGGACACGGCTAGACGAGTCCAGTGCAGCCATATGCAATTCATACCGGATCAATAATCACACCCCTATTGCAAATACAAGGGGCTCCCCGAGCGCAGACAAGCGGCGATTCTTACTTACCTAGAATTATAAATAATTTCTTTAAAAAACTATCTTTTCGCACGACAACTTTCTTCACCTCAGCTCCTCTCTTTTATAGATGATCATCGTGCTACACCCGTCCAGGATACGGCACAACAGAGACACAGGCGCAGACGTGCAGCAGGGACCCGCTCCAAGGATTCTTTTTAGATTAAGACCCTGCGTAAACCTTTTTTACTGTCTCTTGTTGATACATATCCACCGACTTCTCAGCAAAATTGAGAAGGATGCTGACGTCTTGGCATTTGGCCACGTCAGAAGAATGCACGTACCTGGACACAAGGGGCTTCTTACAAGCGGCACTATTTCAGCCCGGTTTATACCATAAAGACCGAATACCTTAGGGAGTGTTCGGCGTCGCGGGTTCGGACTTATATGCATCAGCTCCGAATCATTGTCTTTGGTCAAATGTTGGGTTTGCCCGGCTCCTGTGTTTTGGTGCCTTACGTTCCGCTTTACCGGCTAAGGTAGCACCAGGAGAACTACTGCGATTGTGCCCTGGTTCATCCGGACGAGCGCCTCAGTAGAGAAAGCCGAAAACTGATTGTCATGATATAGCGTGAGACTGGTCAACCACTCGATGACCTATCGGAATGTTAGAATTCCTCTGCCTTAACGAAGGACCGCTTTCCGGCTAGGCATATATGCACCCCGCGATCGGGAGAGTGTGGAGCCACCAGGGGCTATCTAGTAGCCCCACTGTCAAACTCCTATGGCTAAGTGAAAGTGTTCAAGCATTATAGTCCGGTTGCCTCGCTCGCTGCGCTATCACCTCCTTATTAGGACCAAGACATTGGGTTAACTGTGAACATGCGTTTTTTGCGAGCACCTCTGCATTATATGCGTGGGGGTTGAAGCCGATGGCTGCAATCTTGCAGGTTATACACATGTATACATAAACGGCCGCACAGGAGGCATCATACTACTTCCACGCAAAAGTATAAACACAGCCTTATAAAAACTTCATAAAAGCATTATGTTTACAATGAGAATACATATCACTCAAACATAATATTTTTCAAGCACTGGGCCTCTATCAAACGAGCACCCTCGAGAACTTCCTCAAAATAGTGTTCGGCAGCCACACGGCCTATGGCCGAACCCTGCGCCGCAACAGTGGTAGCGTCCATCTCCGCCCAGTATGCTTTAACAGGGGCAAGGGCCATCTGCGAGCCTTCTATGCACGCCGACCTCTTCATCGCATTAATGCGCGGCACCACATCAAGGAGCTGCTGCACTAAACCGAAATAGTTGTTCGGCTTAGGCCCTTCTGGCCATAGTTGATCCACAACAGACCTCATGGCGAGTCCGGACAACCTATTCAGTTCGGCCCATTCGGCTAGCTGGTCAGTCAATGAAAGCGGACGCTCTGGAACGTGGAATTGCGTCCAGAACAACTTGTCCACTTCACGATCTGTCTGACCTTGGAAGTACTTGGCCGCATCGGCAGCGCTCGCCGCCAAATCCTTATACGCATCTGCCGAGCTCCACAGCCGATCCATAGGGGCATACCGTGGATCCACGAACTTCCTCTGTAACATGAAGGGTTTTCCAGCCGCAATATCCCCGGCTTCCCGCAGCTCCTCCTTCTTCGCTCTCATAGCAGAACGGGTGTCTTTGTCTGCCGCCGCGGCCTTTTCAAGATCTGTTGCCTTCGCTTGGTTCTCTTTCTCAAGAACCCGACAACGGTCGGCAGTGTCTTTCAATTTTACAGCCATCTTGGACATCTTCTCTTAGCTCTCGCAATGTGCGGCCTTCTCGGCTTTCAACTCTTCAGCCGCCTTCAAAGCAGCCGCATTACTACTCCTCGCTTGTTCCTTGGCTCAGGCAAGTTCTTCCCGCAAGGCTTCCACGGTGGCAGCTCCATCTGCAGTCACAACATATTAAAGATACTGGCATTATGCTGCTCTTACTATGTGGCGTTCACCGGATAATAACACTTACCCTGTGCCTCGTCAAGCCTCTTGTTAACAAGCTCGATGTCGGCGTTTGCCGCATCCAGTTGCCGTTTTAATTGGGCAAACTCCCTAGTCCGGCTAGCCACCGGAGCTCCCACCACCTGCACATAAAGGCGGATTGGTTATTACCTGGGTATTTGATCCTCTGTTCGCCGCCGTTCTCGACGACAACCAGAGTCTCAGGGGCTACTATAACATGTGCAGTACTATCACATATTATCTCACATACCTCAAAGCCTGTCAATAGACTCGTAAAGGCTTCATGTAATCCGCTTTCAGCGGACGAGATTCTCGCCAACACTGAACCCATCAGCGTACGGTGCTCTTCTGAGATGGCCGCTCGCCCCACCAACTCCCTCAGAACGTCCGACCGCACACCAAACGGTGCCGGACTCTTTCGTATGCTCTCTTCGGGAGCCGGACACTGGGGACCTTGGGGGTCTACGGGATTATCTTCTGGCCTCACCGGATCCGGAGAGGCCCTCCGCGACGACACTTCGGGGTCGCTCGCTTCTAGAGCGGAGGAGTACGGGGGAGGCGTTTCGCTCTCCATCATCTCTGGAAGAAGATCCCCCGAAGACGAGCTCATTTGAGAGGGGATGAGGCCCGAACTGCAAGATAGGTGCGGTGGTTATTTTCTCAGAGGAAAAAGATAACATACCCTTACTACTAAAATATTTTGGATCACTTACGACTCGTTGGAGGGTTGATCCCTCCGCGGACTCTGCGCGGCAAAAGCACCCCCCCAAGGCAGGACCCTTAGTGGGAGACCTCTTCTCCTGTTTGGAGGCTTCGGCTTCCGGATCCTCAGAAGCAGTCCTTTTCCTCCCCCAATCATCCTCCTTCGTGGAGACGCTCGCTCCCTCGGTTGGAGCGGATAGCAATGGGGCCCCGCGTCCGCCCATATTATCTCCCTCGGTATCTTCCTTCAAGGGCTCCGGACAAGGTGCGACCTCGAGCATCTTCTCCAATACCGGATTTTCCAAACCCTTAGGGAGGGGAGCCAAGCACCGGATCATCTTCTCCTTTGTTACCCAGTCCTAGTCAAAAAGCGGACTCTCAGAAATAACTTCGAATAAAAGACAACGTGTTCGGCGAGGGAGATTTCTTACTTGTTCGGCAGCGTGGTTACTGCTCAGGCCCGCGTCCTCGGTGATATCCAGACATTCCACTTGGGATCCGAAGAATGACTTGTACATCTCCTCGTGCGTCAGGACGAGGAAACTTTGAATGGCATGTGGCCCCTCTGGGTTGAACTCCCACAAACGCAGGGGCCGGCGTTTGCAAGGCTGGACTTGGCGAACCAACATAACTTGTATCACCGCAACCAAATTGAAATCTCCCTCGAAGAGATCTCGGATGCGGCTTTGCAGTGTAGGCACGTCCTTGGCTGGACCCCAGCTCAGACCCCTGCTAATCCATGACATCAATTGTGGTGGGGGGCCCGAGCGGAAAGCGGGGGTAGCCGCCCACTTGGTACTTCTGGGAGCCGTGACGTAAAACCACCCCCATTGCCATAATTCAGGAACCTCTGGAAAGGAACCTCTCGGCCACGGAGCTCCTGCCATCTTGCCTATTGATGCACCTCCACACGCTGCTTGTTGCCCCTCGATCATCTTCGGCCTTACTTCAAAGGTCTTGAGCCACAGGCCAAAGTGAGGGGTAACGCGGAGAAAGGCCTCACACACGACAATAAATGTCGTAATGTGGAGAAAGGAGTCCGGGGCTATATCGTGGAAATCTAACCCGTAATAGAACATCAAGCCCCTGACGAAAGGATCCAGAGTAAGGCATAGACCTCAGAGGAAGTGGAAGACGAACACAACATTCTCGTTGGGTTCGGGAGTGGGGACGACCTGCCCTCTAGCAGGCAGCCGATGCGAAACCTCGGCGGTCAGATATCTGGCCTCCCTCAACTTCTTAATGTCCTCCTCCGTAACGAAAGAGGGCGTCCATCGGCCTTGAAGGCTGGATCCAGACATGGTTGAAGGTCCGGAGCACCTAACCTAAGCTTTGGGTGTTAGAACTCGAGGCGGGGGAAGGGTTTGGTTGAGTATGGGAGGGAAAAAGCGAAAACCTTGTCCCCTTATAAAGAGGGTGAATATCAAGTGTCCCCTCCATAGCCGTTTAGGACTTACCTATAATCTAGGAGTCCTAGACACGTTTGGGTTACCCATGAACCGTATTAATGAGAATCCCATAATTAGGGGAACATGATCTCCGCTTCGGCAAGACGTGCCAAGAAACTGCCTCGCGTTATGTGCGGGGCTGGTTAAATGAAATGGTTCGAATAATCACCGGGCCATGACATGACGTCATGTTACCAAAACAAGCTGGCGGATTAGATCTGCGAAGACATTATTCTCTCTACGGTGAAATGTGGAACTTATTTTGCAGGGTCGGACACTATCCTCATATTCAAATTCTTCTGTGATGTATTCGGAGAAGGAACCCGCCTTGCAATGCCGGACTCATCGTCATTGAAGCCTGGTTCAGGGGCTACTGTGGGAGTCCTGGATTAGGGGGTCTCCGGATAGCCGGACTATCTCCATTGGCCGGACTGTTAGACTATGAAGATAGAAGATTGAAGACTTCGTATTGTGTCCGGATGGGACTCTACTTCGCGTGGAAGGCAAGCTAGGCAATACGTATATGGATATCTCCTCCTTTGTAACCGACCTTGTGTAACCCTAACCCTCTCCGGTGTCTATATAAACCAAAGGGTTTTAGTCCGTAGGACAACAATCACAACATACAATAATACCATAGGCTGGCTTCTAGGGTTTAGCCTCTCTGATCTCGTGGTAGATCTACTCTTGTAACACCCATATCATCAATATCAATCAAGCAGGACATAGGGTTTTACCTCCATCAAGAGGGACCGAACCTGGGTAAAACTTCGTGTCCCTTGTCTCCTGTTACCATCCGGCCTAGACGCACAGTTCGGGACCCCCTACCCAAGATCCGCCGGTTTTGACACCGACAGCGCCTCTTCGTGAACCGTGGCAAACTCGCAACCGTCCACCGACTCTTCGCCTTTCCCTCTCGATTTGGAACTATTGTCGCACGCTCTTCCTCTCCCTCCTCCATTTTCCTTCAGCCCTTCACCCTTTCTTCTACCATTGTTAGATCGTCTTCTCCATGGAGGGAACAAGCCGGAAACGACCCCGTTATTCTTGCCCCGATCTGAAAGATGACGTGGTGGAGTAACTCATTGATCGGTGCGACGTCATCACCTCGGCTAGCATGGCAGGTTCGTTCAAGCCCATTCTTGACTCAACTAATAACATCATTACAAAGAACCCAAGAGTCAAGGAGCGGTTTGATCTCCCCTATCTTCTTCGCCGTGACCCTGATGACTGGCGCCGGCACGACGGAGGCCTCGCCCTGTGCTAGTTGATGCCGCTTGATAATGATACGTATGATGTTAAGATGCCATCGCTTGAGGGCAAGGCTTGGGCGGGCGCAAATGGAGATTGGGTTGTTTACATTGGGTCCAACTGCGAGTGGGAACTTGTGAATGTCTACACTCGTGACCGGGTTCCACTTCCAAAAATCTCAGCACACTGCCCAGAGGTTGAGCACACCGGTATTGTACGCACGTTCAAATAAGATCATGGTGACTGTCTTCTACGGAAGATAGCAATTTGTCGAGTTCCCAACCGCTCTTGGAATTACAACAACTATCAAGTTGTTGCTATCTTCGACAAGCTTGTTGCCGTCCTTTGTGGTTCGACTCGATGGACATTGCTCAAAAATCAGTTTTTGTACACGGATGAGTACTGTGATGCAATTCAATACGAGGGCCTTGTGTTTGCTGCCACCACTAGTGGCAGTGTTTTTGCATGGGATCCTCATAGTTTCGGTACGTTTGTCTTCCACCATAATTATAATTGTTTCATCCACATGCATGTGGGTTAGCAAGTTTCCCTTTACTAATTAACCTTCTTCTTGTGTTTCCAAGGTCCTGTGAACATCCCACCACCTATACTTGAAATTTTTTATAACCAAGGGGGAGATGACGATGGTGATGATCACGAGCATGAGGACGAGCAGCGCCCATATACTCTGTGGCGCCTGGCAACTAATTCCGATGGATCACCTCTTCTTGTGTGTATACAGCCCACTGATGATGTTACTGCTAAGGAAGCAGGTGTAGTCTCCCATGGTCGCACTCTCCGAACCTATTCCAACACCCGTTGCATGGTATTCGGGATGGATACTAGTGTGCTAGCGCCAACTCCTTCTCCCTGGTACAGAATTGATAGTCTTGGAGAAAACTCGCTCTTCCTTGGACAAAACTATCCGATGATGGTGAAAGGCGATCCAACTGCTCTTGACACAACGTTAATAGTACCATTTATGAGAAGCAATTGTGTCTATACCTCGGACATTTTGGTGGTTCCCTACCCTGGTACTGATATAGTAGGCCGCTTCAGCCTGGATGATCAGTCCTGTGTTGGTTTCTAGATCGACAATTGATGGCCCGTCCCAAAGAATCACTTGTGGTTCAAAGCAAGCGTTTCCAATGCCGAGGAATGGTTGAGTTGAAGTTCATTTCATTGCTTGTTATTTGTTGTGTGGTGAAAACTTTAGTATTTATAATGTATCCTCATTGTCGATGTGGTTTGATGACCTGTTGTATGTAATAAAATGATATGCCTATGATAAACTTACTAAATTTATGAATGGCTTTCGAGTCGCTTCTCTAAATTTGTACTAGCTTCACATGCTTCGCGCGTCGGGCGGGTGTTTTTACTGTAGCCATATGTTAATGTGTTCGCTGTATGTAACCAGCACCTCGAATCCTCGATACTAGTACTATATAGTAAGAGTAAGTAGTAGGAGTAGTAGGGTGGCATGGGCCAGAACAAGCATTCACGTCCAGGAGTACGGCACACGCCACCACCAAAACATCCATCTGACAGCATATTATTTCTTGGAGTCCATGCTAGAGCAATCTCTTCAACCTCGTCGTTTCTCTAACTTCAGCCATCACGCGGCGGGCGAAGTGGGGGTTTGCCGATAGTCGGTTTCCTTAACTACGGTCCCACTTGTAAGGCCAACTCCAACGCACGACCCCAAACGGACCTCCGTTTTGCACGAACTCCAACAATAATTTTGACTAGAAAAGAAAGACCAAAGAAAACAAGAATCATAAGAATACATTTTACTACTCCTGTAAGTTGGATTAGTGCCTTCTCAATGCGTTCATTGTTGATCTGCGGAGGCTCGATCTTGCGTGCTTCTTTCTTCCTCGCATCTAGTCTCATGTCTAGCCTCTATTCTAGTAGGAGTATCAACAAGTGCACTAATCTCATCTCTAGCCTCTGTGCTAGCTAAAAGTGATAGAACATCTACTAAATTGCGCTCTATCAATATATGGATGTACTCTTCTTCCCAATACAAAAACTTGCATCCATTCTACTCCCTCCGTTGCACAATACATGCCTTCTATTTTTCAAAATATATATGTATCTAGACATGTTTTAGTATATAGGTACATCCATTTTTGGACAAATGGAAGTCAAGTATTTTGGAACGGATGGAGTACACAATAAAAAATTTAAGTTAGCACAACTAGTCTAATCCAAGAGCACAACCGAAGATTTGGTCAGGTTCTTCCTTCTTTTGCCGACACGTGGGACATCCAACATCCAGGTCGTGTCATGAAAGAAAATAGAGTGGTAGTTGAAGCCACGAGATGTGCATCTTGGGTTAAACTGTAAATAGAATCTTACTACTCTTGAGTAACTCCAAAAGCGGCCACCGAAGATCTTTATTGGATTTGTTTTTCATCACCAGCACGTCGAGGTGAAAGATGTGCAGGTTCATTGGGTCCTTGTATAGAATCTTACTACTCTTGACATGTGGGGCCGCATGTGAGCAAACAGACGATGGGCTCCGCGCGTCCGCTGGCTGACTGAGAAGGGAGATAGAGGAGGGCTGAGCACGGACTGCAGGTTTTTTTGAGGGAGCAGGAAATTTGTTCTACGTACCTCGATATAGGCTCGATATAGTGGGGTGGCATGGGCAGCATTCACATCTAGCAGTACGGCACACGCCACCCACACAAGTCCCATTCGACACCAATTTTCTTGGAGTCCGTGCTACAGCCATCTCTTCTCCCTCCTGTTTTCTCAGCCATCACGCGGTGGGCGGGGTGGGGGCTTGCCGATAGTCGAGGTGGACATTCTCCGGTGCGAGAGCAGGCAGTCGCAGGGCCACCAGTGCGTCGAAGAGGTTGTCACCATAGTGGCCGTTGAGGGTGGCGGGCATCACAGAGCCTGGGCGCGTCGGCTGGAGGCTTACGTCAAAGTCGTCCGCAAGCTTCTTGACGACGGTGAACTTGTCGAGGAAACCGACGAGGACCTCGTCGAACAAGGAGATGAAGCTGTCGTCCAAGCGGCCCCTCGCCCTGGCGGCCTCAAGCGATACTACCTGGAGACGTTCCTCGGTGTCGGGCCGCAGGCCGGCGTCGTGGACATCTGGCACATCCGGCTGATGCTCGCGCTCATCGCCTCCATGGGTCTAGCTTAGCTTCTAGTCAACTGATCTTGCGATTCGAGTGATCACTCTTGCCCTTGGTTAGCGTGCGTAGGTGCGTAGGTTTTATACTACTCCTCGGCCCTCTACTGCACCTGCCTTTGGTTGTATGATAGGTGGGCCAGCCACCCCCTGGGCCCATGTGTCATTCACCCAAAGGCAGTTGCCGTAAGTGAATGAAGCTGCGTCCCCCTCCGTGCCGGTGCAGTATAGTCATCTCACCGGACCTCTAGTTGGGGCCAAACGAGAGAAGTTTGATGTTTACTGGTTTATTGGTCCCCTTTGCATTTTGCGCCAAGTTTTGACCTTTGATTTAACTAATAAAATGTTCATGCATGTAAACAAAAATGTTGTGTAAGTCACCTTACGAAAACCAAATAATCCCAAAATACTTAGGCATGGTGCATTAACTCCCTCCTTGTTTCTTATTTCGTGACATATCAACCAATGAGAGATGTGGGACGTGCATGCTTTCAATAACTTGAGACTACCAAACATGACATGCAGTGTTTAGTTCATTGCATGTAATCCTATTAGTACTCTAGTTAGCAAAAAAACATTAAGTTCTCTCGCCGATAGGAATAAAACACCATGTATTTATTTACAGAGGGAGTAGTACATTTTTTTGTGACATGCATTACTAGATATTGCTAGTCAAATACTAAAATCCAGATGGACGTGGTAGTACTCCTAAATCCAGACGGTGGTGCTACTAGTACTAGTAGTAGTACTACCAATGTAGTAGTAGGAGTACTAGCACTGTACTACCCGTTGGTCAAATTATTACGTGATGCTCCTCACAGTGAAGTGACAAGACCCTGCGCCGGAGATGACACCTGAGTATAGGCGCCGTGTTCGGCATACCATAGTCATCCTCACTGTCTGCAGTCACTATCATCATGGCTGTAGAGCTAGCATGATTACAACTAGCCCTATTCGGCATAATTTCCCGTGCGTAGATGCCCGTGCATTGCACGGAACACCAAGATTGGGGGTGGACGGCTCCGACAGCGACCATCGCACCAGATTTTTCCACGGCCTTCTAGATATGGTGCGGAGGAGATAAGGCTAATTGTGAGAGACAAGGAGTTGTTTGTAAATAGGAAACAAATGCGGGCATCTTTTTGCAAAAATGGAGAAGCTTGGTTTGTATGCATCAGGTCTAGATCCGACGGCTATTGGTGAAAGATGGGAGGCACAACATCATCACCAACTCAGGACCTGTTTGATTCGCAGGATTTTGAAAACGCAGGAATAGGACAGGGCAATATTACAAGTTTCAAACTGATATTACAAATGTTAGGAGTAATGCTGCACCTACGAAGAGGAAATTACTAGGAAGTTTACGTAAGAACTTTCATTACTTTAGGTGGATGCAGCATTATCGTACAAACTAAAAGCCACCGCTCTGACAAGTCACCAATGGGAAAATAAGTTTTCGAGTCTCTGGCCACTTGATGTTTTAAAAACAAATTCAGCTTCTACGGAGACTTTTTCATTTAGGCTTAGACGCTTGCGGTGATCAGCACGCCATTCATTGTTGCGCCAGAGAACGCCAAACCTCATTACCTTGAGCACACTTGCCTCCAGAACAAAGAACCTGGCCAATTTAATCTCAGATGTGCTGCCTCGGTAGTCGATCAAATCAATTTATGTAAGATGGAGATCAAGGCATTCGATGAGATTGTTATAGTGCAGCACATTTTTCACTTTCGGGTCTTTTTTTATCTGCAAAAGAAAAGAACATATTAGAGCAGTTGGCTGCATAAGATTGCCGTGTCATCAAGAGGTACCAATATCATTCGCTCATACGATAGGGTTGGCTGGCTAGTGATATTTTTTCACTACAAAATTGGAAGAGTAAACCAGGGCGGAGGTAGTACTTGCTCTTAGGGTAACCATAGTTACTGGAGTAGTCTAAGTTACTTTCCACTATGACTAGCCTAGGCTACTATAGTAGTACAGCATAAAAACGATGCAGGTGATCACGTGAGAAAAAATACTAAAAACATTTCTTTTGGTGCAGTGCGTAGATGCAGTTTTGAACACTACACTTGTCATTGTAATTTGGGGAAATTATGAAAAAATTGAGCTACATTGTGATTACCGTTTACTTATAGGAAAGAAGTTTCACCTCGATGAGTAGCTTCTCCGTGCACGGAAAGCATTTAAGGAATCCAACAACTTGATCCAGATTGGGGCCAATAGATTTTAGTGCTAAGATCTTCACTGTGCGCATGGACTGGGTCAAGCTTGTGGGAATCATTTTCTGGAAGACGGTCGTAAATACATCAAGAAGAAATTAAAAAAATGTGAATTTCAAGAAGACGGAGAAGAAGATGAGTGTTGTACCTGAACGATTACGGATCCAATAAAGAGTTCAGAGAATTTGGCAGACGAGTACACCAATGTTGTCAATTTCGGCGCGTCAATGACCCTGATTTTTGTTGGACCTTCTAGATCTGATACAAGCAATCTCTCAAGGAAAGGTGCATTCTCAATGACCATAACGTGGAACAGCTGGAGTGATCTCTTCCCAATCGATGTCTTGTTCTGGGGCCAGCAAGACACATAAATCCATCGGAGATTCATCGAGGTGACGTGGAGGCTAATGAACCTGTGGATCTGCTCAAGATGAAGGTACTCGAGCGCAGTACAGCTGCGGAGCAGGTGGTCCATAGCCTTCTTCGAGATGACAACGTCGAAGAGGTCGAGCTGCTTGAGTTGAGGGAGAAGAAGGGTGTAACACCCCAGATATGATTTACCTAATATGTAATCCAACTCTTGCCGTTTCCGGCGTTAAGTTATTTTATTTTCTCGGGTTCGGGTTTTTGTCTCCGTGTGTTGTTGTTGTTGTCATGCATCTCATATCATGTCATCATGTGCATTGCATTTGCATACGTGTTCATCTCATGCATCCGAGCATTTTCCCTGTTGTCCGTTTTGCATTCCGGCGCTCCGTTCTCCTCTGGTGGTCATTTCTACCTTTCTTTCGTGTGTGGGGATTAAACATTTCCGGATTGGACCGAGACTTGCCAAGCGGCCTTGGCTTACTACCGGTAGACCGCCTGTCGAGTTTCGTACCATTTGGACTTCGTTTGATGCTCCAACGGTTAACCGAGGGACCGAAAAGGCCTCGTGTGTGTTGCAGCCCAACACCCCTCCAATTTGGCCCAAAACCCACCAAAATCTTCTCCATCATCTAGAGCGTTCGATCACGATCGCGTGGCCGAAAACCGCACCTCATTTGGACACTCCTAGCTCCCTCTATGCCTATAAATAGCCCCCCTCCGAAATCCATGGGTCCTTCTTCCCCAAACCCTAAAAAAATCATCTCCGCCGCCACCGGACACGTCCGGACGGCCGGACGCGTCCGCCGCCGCCTCCGCGCCAACCCGCTCGCGCCATGTGTCGCGCCGCTGCCCCCTCTGCCGCCGCCTGTCACCCGCAGTCGCGCCTCGCGCCTCCCGCCTCCGCCGCCCGGGCCCGTGCCCTTCGCCGGCGGCCGCCGCCGCCTTGCTCGCCGTGCGCCGCCGCCTGGGCCGGTTCGGCGCCGGACCCCGCCGCCTTGGTCGCCGTCCTCGCCGCCGTCGAGATCCGGCCGCGGGAGAGCCGGATCCGCCTCCCCGACCACTCTTCGGCGCCGCCCCACGTCCACATCGCCGGACAAGGCCGCCTGCGCTCCGGTCAACCTCGGTTCACGTGAGAACCCTAGATCTGGAGGTCCAATTTTTCCTCTAAGTCCCCGTTTTCCAGATTCAAATGCCCTTTTTCATCGTGTCGTAACTTTGCATCCGTAGAT
The DNA here is from genome assembly GCF_056163025.1 of Triticum urartu. Lineage (NCBI taxonomy): Eukaryota > Viridiplantae > Streptophyta > Magnoliopsida > Poales > Poaceae > Triticum > Triticum urartu. Next base: position 121,669,019 of record NC_141874.1, on the reverse strand, counting down.
CCGTTTTGGGCATATAGCATATCAAATTGTTCATCTCAGAGAGCACATCATTTCATCTCACTACATCATTTTCATTTGAGTTCATCTTGATGCCCGAAATGCTGTTGGAAGAGTGCTATTTGAGATAATTGCCAGATCTGCTGATCCAAATAGCTATTTGTCATTTTTGCCATGATTAATGTGTGCATGATATGCCCCTGAGCTCTACATGAGTTTTGTTATATGCTTTGCCATCTTTCCCGAGGTGTCATACATGTATTTTTGTGATGTGTGTGGTGACTAGCATAAGCTTGCAAAGTGGTGCTTTAGTTAATGCTGATTTTAGGGACTTAGCAATTCCACTAAGTCCTTGAGCTGTTCTTATCAATATGCCATATGTTTATGTTGTTTCCTAGTGATCCGTGCCTCTTTTGAGGATGATCAGTAAGGATGATTTGTTAATCTTGTAGTGATCTATCCATCCATGTCTTTGTTTGCAATTATGGAGCACCCTAGCTTGAGTCAATCAAGCTCTACTTTTTCTATTTCGTGAATCTGGGCAGATTGTCTACTTGTTAGCGATTTTGCCGAGGATGTTGTAGTTGATCCGTGCATGCTATGTTATTGTTCTTGCCATGTCTAGCTTGTATAATGTGTATTCTTGATGGGTGTATGCTTAGATGGTCATGCCTTGCTCTGTAGTGAGTGCATCGAGCTCGTAAACATGCCTACTTGATATCTGATTTGCATGCTCCAGTTTTTCACTAAGTCTGTGATCTGATTATGTTTTTGCCATGTTCACATGCTTGCAATTGTATTTTCTGATCCCTTTTGTCTCAAGGTCACTAAGGGACTTTTGTTAAGCTCTTTGAGTATCTTCATTCCATGCTTTACTTTGCCATGTTCAGGCCCTGTAGCATATAGTTTTCATGCTCCAAAGGTGTGCTACCTGACCTGAAATTCCAAACAAGTGTTAATTTCACTAAGTCTGGAATCTGTTTTCCAATTGCACTTTTGCCATGCTTGTTTGAACCTGATAATGGATGAATTGGTCATAGCTCAGTGTTCCTCTTTTGTTAAGCATCATGAATGGATCCCTGCCATGTTTGGTTGCTGTAGCATAATTATCTTGTTGCATTTAGATGGCTACTTGCTGTATATCGCAGACCGGTGCCGTATTTGTTTTGCTTGCCATTTCCAAACCGTGTCTCCGATTCTGGTGTTCTTTATATCGTTTTCAAGCGAAATCATCTCACCTTTCCAGTGGCACACTTGGATTTCCAAGTTGAGGCCAGGTTCATTCATCTCTTGTCAAATCTTGCATATGCATCACATATCGCATGCCGCATAGCATACCATGTTTGCATCATGTTGTTTGAGCCTTGCACGTGGTTGATTGTGTTCTTGTTGATTGTTTGTCTTGTTTGGGTAGAGCCGGGAGACGAGTTCGCTAGCGAGGAGCCCGTAGAGTTTGCTTTCGAGGATCCAGTCAACTCTAACAACTTTGCAGGCAAGATGATCATACCCTCGAAATCACTTCTATCTTTGCTTTGCTAGATGCTCGCTCTTTTGCTATGCCTATGCTACGATGCCTACCACTTGCTTATCATGCCTCCCAAATTGCCATGTCAAACCTCTAACCCACCATGTCCTAGCAAACCATTGATTGGCTATGTTACCGCTTTGCTCAGCCCCTCTTATAGTGTTGCTAGTTGCAGGTGAAGATTGGAGATCGTTCCTTGTTGGAACATTATTTACTTGTTGGGATATCACTATATTATCTTGTTATCTTAATGCATCTATATACTTGGTAAAGGGTGGAAGGCTCGGCCTCTCGCCTGGTGTTTTGTTCCACTCTTGTCGCCCTAGTTTCCGTCATATCGGTGTTATGTTCCCGGATTTTGCGTTCCTTACGCGGTTGGGTGATAATGCGAACCCTTTGATAGTTCGCCTTGAATAAAACTCCTCCAGCAATGCCCAACATTGATTTTACCATTCGCCAACTAGCCTTTTTTTCCCTTGGGTTTCGCGGACTCAAGGGTCATCTTATTTTAACCCCCCCCCCCCCCCGGGCTAGTGCTTCTCTAAGTGTTGGTCCAACCGAGCGATGTTCGAGGCTACCAGGGGCAACTCTGGGCTGGCCTACCCGATGTCTTGCTCATCCGATGTGCCCTGAGAACGAGATATGTGCAGCTCCTATATGGATTTGTCGGCACATCTGGGTGGTGTTGCTGGATTTGTTTTAACTTGTCGAAGTGTCTTGTAGAACCGGGATACCGAGTCTGATCGGAATGTCTCAGGAGAAGGTATATCCTTCGTTGACCGTGAGAGCTTGTCATGGGCTAAGTTGGGACCCCCTGCAGGGAATGAACTTTCGAAAGCCGTGCCCGCGGTTATGGGCAGATGGGAATTTGTTAATGTTCGGTTGTAGATAACTTGAACCTTAACTTAATTAAAATGGATCAACTGTGTGAGTTACCGTGATGGTCTCTTCTCGGCGGAGTCCGGGAAGTGAACACGGTGTTGGAGTAATGCTTGCCGCAGGTTGTTCTCTAGTTATTTGTTCGTGCTTTGCCTTCTCATCTCGCTCTCTTTTGCGTACAGGTTAGCCACCATACATGCTAGTCGCTTGCTGCAGCTCCACATATTTACCTTGCCTTTCCTATAAGCTTAAATAGTCTGGATCGCGAGGGCGCGAGATTGCTGAGTCCCTGTGGCTCACAGTTTACTTCCAAACCTGGTGCAGGGCCTGATGATTCCGTTCCAGATGATGCGCTTGAGCTCAAGTGGGAGTTCGATGAAGCTTCCCGTCGTTACTATGTGTCTTTCCCTGATGATCAGTAGTGGTGCCCAGTTGGGGCGATCGGGACCGTGTCGCATGTTGGGTTGATCTTTTATTTTGGCACCGTAGTCGGGCCATGAGTGATTGGATGATGTAATGCTATTTATGTACTTTGTTTGACGTGGCGAGTGTAAGCCAACTATGTACCTTCCTCTTTTATTATCTATATTACATGGGATGTTGTGAAGATTACCTTACTTGCGACATTGCTTTCAATGCGGTTATGCCTCTAAGTCATGCTTCGACACGTAGGAGATATAGCCGCATCGAGGGCGTTACAAGTTGGTAATCCGAGCCTTCCCCGACCTTAGGAGCCCCATTGCTTGATCGTTATTAGCGGTCGAGTTGAGTCTAGAAAAATGTTTTGAGTCATTTAGGAATTATATAGCGGAGAGATTAGGAATTCTTTTTACTCCCCAGTCCCTTCATCGCTTTGGTAAGGCATCCTGACGTAGAGTTTTGACTATTCTCTTATCAAATTTCACAAAAAAAATTAGGATCACGCGGGTATCTTAGAATCGTTCCGATGGTTTTTTGACGAGAACATTGTTCTTGGTGCCTCCTGTCATTTAGGGGTTGTGGCAGTGTCCCGGGGAGTTGAGCTCCGAGGTGTTGTCGTCACCATTTTATCGTTGCAGTTCTGGAATACCTGAGTTTAGTACGCCGACATCGAAAATCTCTTTTATGTAGTTGTTGGTGAGATAACCTCGACGCCACCCAGTACTGGGGCGGGAGTTCGGGAGTATTGTCATAACTTGTATAACGGATGCTTTTCGAAGGTTGAGGTAGATGGTTTCCGAAGTTTTTCTCGGTTATGTGTTGAAGGATGGATACAGCTGGATGTAGGAATTGCTATATTTGGGTGAGATATTATGCTTCCCTTGTATCCCCAACACCTGATTGCATAACCGGAAAGGTTCGGGAGTTTCATAGGTGGGAATTCTTGTAGCTCTAGTTCTTCTTCCACGAATATTTGGTTTGAGATTGGGATCTCTTACCGAGCATTCGTTCTTGATCCGTACCTTGTTGATTTATTCTTCTACCTAAATTCTACTGGCTTCTCAATTTATGGATATGTGACCATTTCAAGTGGAATGCATTCGTTCATTTTGTTCAGATGTGAAGACGAGTTATTGCAATTTCATTTCGTTGGATTCAGCTTCAATATTTGTCTATCAATGTGCTAATGGATGTCAACCTCTTCAGGATGGCTCCTCCAACGCGCACGACTCCGAATCCTGATCCGCCACCACCTCCCCCTCCTCCGGAGGCATGGCAAGCTGTGATGGCCGCAACCAATGCAAACACGCAGTTGATCATGCAAATTCTTCAAGAGCACAATCAAGCGAATCAAGGCAACCAAGGCAACAATCATAATCACTTTGCTACACTCAACCAGTTCCTTGCTAACGGGCCAAAGACTTTCAGCAATTGTGTTGAGGTAACTGATGCTGACAATTGGCTCGTGGACTTATGCAAGCATTTCGAGTGCAGTAACATCAGGCCTGAGGACTTTGTCAAGTTCGCTTCCTTCCAACTCAAAGACCAAGCTGCAGAATGGTTCCAGCAGTACAAGGATTCCAGAGGAGGACGTGTGATTACCTGGGATGAATTCTGTCAAGACTTCAAAGCTCATCATATCCCTCAGAGCGTGGTTGAAAGCAAGCGTGAGGAATTCCGCAACCTGAAGCAAGGCTCTTTGTCTGTCTATGACTACAACAAGTTGTTTCAGAAGCTCGCCCGCTTTGCTAAGCAGGACGTCCCTGACGAGAAGAGAATGATATACTAGTTCAGGGGTGGTCTCAGAGAAGAAATCCAGCTAGCTCTTGTTCTCTTTGAGCCCTTGAGATACGATGAGTTCTACAACATGGCATTGAAGCAAGAGGCTGCCCAACTGAAGTGTGATGCTTCTAAGAAGCGAGTTAGAGATGCTACTCCTTCTTCCTCTACTCAAGTGGCCAAGCAGCAGAAGTATTGGCTTCCTCCTCCTCCGTTTCGTCAGCCGTATCAGAAGAGCAAAGGTGGCAGTGGATCTTCCCACCCACCCAACCCTGGCTTTCAGAACAAGACTTCGTCTCAAGCTCCAAGATCGAGTGCTCCGTATCACCGCCCGCTTTCAGAGGTCACGTGCAACAAGTGCCAACAGAAGGGTCACTATGCCAACAAGTGCTTCAATCAGAGGCGTCTCCCTCCTCCTCCTCTTGTGAGATCGGCAAGTACAGCTATGGTCAAGCATAACACCAAGTCCGCCAAGGTCAACTTGCTGAATGCAGCTCATGCAGAGGACTCGCCAGATGTGATTATGGGTAACCTTCCTGTTAATGACATTCCCGCAAGAGTTCTTTTTGACATTGGTGCATCTTTATCATTTTTATCGAAGCCTTTTGCATCCATGCATGATGTTCATACTATTGATTTGCCTAAGCCGATAGCGGTTTCTTCTCCGAGTTTGTTCATGAACACCAAAATGTTGGCTCCGGATGTTACTATCACGTTGGGCGATTACAAGTTTCTTTCTTCTCCAATGGTTCTTGGCAACTCAGATATTGATCTTATTCTCGGAATGGATTGGCTTTCTAAGCACAAGGCGCATCTTGATTGTGTAGCCAGGCAGATTCAATTGACTCATTCGTCTGAGGATGTGATTGTCTTTGCCGCTCGTGATGATACAATCCGTCTGTTTTCTCTCAATGAGAAGGGTGAACTGGATGCCATCTCGCAAATTCCAGTCATTTGCGAATATCAAGACGTCTTTCCAGAAGAGCTTCCAGGAATGCCTCCGCACCGGCCAGTTGCATTCGTCATCGATCTTGAGCCCGGCATGGAACCAGTGTGCAAACGTCCTTATAAGCTCGGACCTGAAGAGTTGAAGGAGCTGAAGAAGCAACTCGATATTCAAGAGCGAATGGGTCTCATCCGACCTAGTTCTTCTCTATGGGGTTGTGGAGTTCTTTTTGTGAAGAAGAAGGATGGAACAGACCGACTTTGTGTTGATTACCGCCCATTGAACAAGAAGACTATCAAGAAAAAGTACCCACTTCCCAACATCAACGAGCTGTTCGAACAACTCAGAGGTGCCCAAGTATTCTCCAAGCTTGATCTCTGTATGGGTTATCATCAGATTCGAATCCGTGAGCAAGATATTCCCAAGACGGCTTTCAGGACAAGCTATGGTTCATATGAATACACAGTCATGTCTTTTGGCCTCGTCAACGCTCCTCCGACTTTCTCTCGCATGATGAACTTCATCTTCAACGCCTACACCAATGACTTTGTTTTGGTCTATCTCGACGACATTCTGGTCTTTTCGAAGAACAAGGAAGATCATGCCAAGCACTTGCGTTTGGTGCTCGATAAGCTCAGGGAACATCAGTTCTACGCCAAGTTCTCAAAGTGCGAGTTTTGGCTCGATGAGGTTCTTTATCTTGGGCATATCATCTCTGCCAAGGGCATTGCGGTGAATCCTGAGAAGGTGTCTCCAATTGTGAATTGGGAACCACCTCAGAATGTGAAGCAACTCCGTAGCTTCCTCGGTCTCGCAAGCTATTGTCGAAGGTTCGTTGAAAACTTTTCAAAGATCGCGAAGCCTCTCTCAAATCTTCTCGAGAAGCACGTCAAGTACGTTTGGTCTCCGGAGTGTGACATTGCTTTCAACACTTTGAAAGAGAAATTGGTCACTGCTCCAGTTCTGACTCCCCCTGATGAATCCAAACCGTTCGAGGTCTTCTGCGATGCCTCTCTTCAAGGTCTTGGTGCAGTGTTGATGCAAGAGAAGAAAGTTGTGGCTTATACCTCTCGCCAGTTGAAGCCCAATGAGAATAACTACCCCACTCATGACCTCGAGTTGGCGGCAGTTGTGCATGCTCTTTTGACTTGGAGATATCCCTTATTGGGAAGAAAAGTGGACATTTTCACTGACCACAAGAGTCTCAAGTACATCTTCACTCAGCCTAATCTCAACCTCAGGCAGACTCGATGGGTCGAAATGATTCAAGAGTATAATCCGAGTATCGAGTATACTCCAGGCAAGGCCAATGTGATTGCTAACGCATTGAGCAGGAAGGCTTACTGTATCAGTCTAATTCTCAAGCCTTATCAACCCGAGCTTTGTGAAGCTTTCCGCAAACTCAATTTGCAAGTTGTTCCTCAAGGTTTCCTCGCCAACCTTCAAGTCTCTCCTACCTTGGAAGACCAGATTCGCCAAGCTCAGCTTCTTGATGCTATGGTGAAGAAGGTGAAGATTGGGATTTCCAAGAGTCAATCCAAGTACAAGTGCTACCGCCTTGATGACAAGGACACTCTCTTCTTCGAGGATCATATTGTCGTGCCCAAAGGTGACCTTCGTAAAGTGATCATGAACGAGGCTCACAATTCTCTCCTCTCCATCCACCCTGGGAGCACGAAGATGTATCAGGACCTCAAACAGGCTTATTGGTGGACTCGAATGAAGCGCGAGATTGCTCAGTTCGTGAATGAGTGTGATGTCTGCAGAAGAGTGAAGGTAGAACACCAAAGACCAGCTGGTCTCCTCCAACCTCTTGCCATTCCAGAATGGAAGTTTGACCACATTGAGATGGACTTCGTGACTGGGTTTCCAAAGTCCAAAAGTGGCAATGATGCTATATTCGTTGTCATTGACAAACTCACTAAAGTGGCTCATTTTCTGCCTATCAAAGAGTCTATCACTGCAGATCAATTGGCGGAGCTGTATACCTCTCGAATTGTCTCGCTGCACGGTATTCCACAGGTGATCTCTTCAGACCGTGGCAGCATCTTTACCTCAAAGTTTTGGGATTCTTTTCAGAAGGCCATGGGCACCAACATCCGCTTCATCACTGCTTTCCACCCTCAAACTAGCGGTCAAGTCGAGCCTGTCAATCAGATTCTTGAAGATATGCTTAGGGCTTATGTGATCTCCTACGGCATGAAGTGGGAGGATTGTCTTCCATATGCTGAATTCTCCTACAACAACAATTTTCAAGCAAGTTCGGGCAAGGCCCCATTCAAAATTCTGTATGGCAAGAAGTGTCGTACCCCTCTCAACTGGTCTGAAACCGGTGAACGTCAGCTTCTTGGAAATGACTTAATCACAGAGGCAGAGGAAATGTGCAAAGTCATTTGAGATAACCTCAAAGCAGCGCAATCGCGCCAGAAGAGCTACTATGATAGTAAGCACCGTGATTTGGCTTTCGAGATCGGAGATCATGTTTACCTCCGTGTCTCTCCAATGAAAGGTACTCGTCGCTTCGGTATCAAAGGGAAGCTTGCCCGACCTTTCAAGATCGTCAACAAGAGAGGCGATCTCGCCTATCAACTCGAGCTTCCTTCAAACTTTGCAAATGTGCATGACGTGTTCCATGTCTCTCAGCTCCGCAAGTGCTTCAAGACTCCTGACCGCACCGTCAACTTCGAAGACATTGAGCTCCAAGAAGATCTCTCTTATCGTGAGCACCCCGTTGCTACTCTTGAAGAGACTGAACGCAAGACTCGAAATAAGTCAATCAAATTCCTCAAAGTCAAGTGGTCACACCATTCCGACCGTGAATCCACCTGGGAACGCGAGGATCACCTCCGTTCTGAGTACCCGGCGTTCTTCCAGTCCTAGATCTCCGGACGAGATCCTTTCGTAGTGGTGGAGTGTTGTAACACCCCGGATATGATTTACCTAATATGTAATCCAACTCTTGCCTTTTCCGGCGTTAAGTTATTTTATTTTCTCGGGTTCGGGTTTTTGTCTCCGTGTGTTGTTGTTGTCATGCATCTCATATCATGTCATCATGTGCATTGCATTTGCATACGTGTTCATCTCATGCATCCGAGCATTTTCCCCGTTGTTCGTTTTGCATTTCGGCGCTCCGTTCTCCTCCGGTGGTCATTTCTACCTTTCTTTCGTGTGTGGGGATTAAACATTTCCGGATTGGACCGAGACTTTCCAAGCGGCCTTGGCGTAGTACCGGTAGACCGCCTGTCAAGTTTCGTACCATTTGGACTTCGTTTGATGCTCCAACGGTTAACCGAGGGACCGAAAAGGCCTCGTGTGTGTTGCAGCCCAACACCCCTCCAATTTGGCCCAAAACCCACCAAAACCCTCTCCATCATCTAGAGCATTCGATCATTATCGCGTGGCCGAAAACCGCACCTCATTTGGACACTCCTAGCTCCCTCTATGCCTATAAATAGCCCCCCTCCGAAATCCATGGGTCCTTCTTCCCCAAACCCTAAAAAAATCGTCTCCGCCGCCACCGGACACGTCCGGACTGCGCCGGACGCGTCCGCCGCCACCTCCGCGCCAACCCGCTCGCGCCACGTGTCGCGCCGCTGCCCCCTCCACCGCCGGCCCACCAGGCCCGCGTGGGGCCCTGCCGGGCCCGCGCGCCCGCCGCCGCCTGTCACCGGCAGCCGCGCCGCCCGTGCCCGCGCCCTTCGCCGGCGGCCGCCGCCGCCTTGCTCGCCGTGCGCCGCCGCCTGGGCTGGTTCGGCGCCAGACCCCGCCGCCTTGGTCGCTGTCCTCGCCGCCGTCGGGATCCGACCGCGGGAGAGCCGGATCCGCCTCCCCGACCACTCTTCGGCGCCGCCCCGCGTCCACATCGCCGGACAAGGCCGCCTGCGCTCCGGTCAACCTCGGTTCGCGTGAGAACCCTAGATCTAGAGGTCCAATTTTTCTTCTAAGTCCCCGTTTTCCAGATTCAAATGCCCTTGTTCATCGTGCTGTAACTTTTCATCCATACATCCGTTTTGGGCATCTAGCATATCAAATTGTTCGTCTCAGAGAGCACATCATTTCATCTCATTGCATCATTTTCATTTGAGTTCATCTTGATGTCTGAAATGCTGTTGGAAGAGTGCTATTTGAGATTATTGCCAGATCTGCTGATCCAAATAGCTATTTGTCATTTTTGCCATGATTAATGTATGCATGATATGCCCCTGAGCTCTACATGAGTTTTGTTATATGCTTTGCCATATTTCCAGAGGTGCCATCCATGTATTTTTGTGATGTGTGTGGTGACTAGCACAAGCTTGCAAAGTGGTGCTTTCGCTAATGCTGATTTTAGGGACTTAGCAATTCCACTAAGTCCTTGAGCTGTTCTTATCAATATGACATATGTTCATGTTGTTTCCTAGTGATCCGTGCCTCTTTTGAGGATGATCAGTAAGGATGATTTGTTAATCTTGTAGTGCTTTATCCATCCATGTCTTTGTTTGCAATTATGGAGCACCCTAGCTTGAGTCAATCGACCTCTACTTTTGATATTTCGTGAATCTGGGCAGATTGTCTACTTGTTAGCGATTTTGCCGAGGATGTTGTAGTTGATCCGTGCATGCTATGATATTGTTCTTGCCATGTATAGCTTGTATAATGTGTATTCTTGATGGGTGTATGCTTAGATGGTCATGCCTTGCTCTATAGTGAGTGCATCGAGCTCGTAAACATGCCTACTTGATATCTGATTTGCATGCTCCAGTTTTTCACTAAGTCTGTGATCTGATTATGTTTTTGCCATGTTCACATGCTTGCAATTGTATTTTCTGATCCCTTTTGGCTCAAGGTCACTAAGGGACTTTTGTTAAGCTCTTTGAGTAACTTCATGCCATGCGTTACTTTGCCATGTTCAGGCCCTGTAGCATATAGTTTTCATGCTCCAAAGGTGTGCTACCTGATCTGAAATTCCAGACAAGTGTTAATTTCACTAAGTCTGAAATCTGTTTTCCAATTGCACTTTTGCCATGCTTGTTTGAACCTGATAATGGATGAATTGGTCATAGCTCAGTGTTCCTCTTTTGTTAAGCATCATGAATGGATCCCTGCCATGTATTTTGGTGCCATGTTTGGTTGCTGTAGCATAATTATCTTGTTGCATTTAGATGGCTACTTGCTGTATATCGCAGACCGGTGCCGTATTTGTTTTGCTTGCCATTTCCAAACCGTGTCTCCGATTCTAGTGTTCTTTATATCGTTTTCAAGCGAAATCATCTCAACTTTCCAGTGGCACACTTGGATTTCCAAGTTGAGGCTAGTTTCATTCATCTATTGTCAAATCTTGCATATGCATCACATATCGCATCCCGCATAGCATACCATGTTTGCATCATGTTGTTTGAGCCTTGCACGTGGTTGATTGTGTTCTTGTTGCTTGTTTGTCTTGTTTGGGTAGAGCCGGGAGACAAGTTCGCTAGCTAGGAGCCCGTAGAGTTTGCTTTCGAGGATCCAGTCAACTCTGACAACTTTGCAGGCAAGATGATCATACCCTCGAAATCACTTCTATCTTTGCTTTGCTAGATGCTCGCTCTTTTGCTATGCCTATGATACGATGCCTACCACTTGCTTATCATGCCTCCCAAATTGCCATGTCAAACCTCTAACCCACCATGTCCTAGCAAACCGTTGATTGGCTATGTTACCTCTTTGCTCAGCCCCTCTTATAGCATTGCTAGTTACAGGTGAAGATTGGAGATCGTTCCTTGTTGGAACATTATTTACTTGTTGGGATATCACTATATTATCTTGTTATCTTAATGCATCTATATACTTGGTAAAGGGTGGAAGGCTCGGCCTCTCACCTGGTGTTTTGTTCCACTCTTGCCGCCCTAGTTTCCGTCATATTGGTGTTATGTTCCAGGATTTTGCATTCCTTACGCGGTTGGGTGATAATGGGAACCCCTTGATAGTTCGCCTTGAATAAAACTCCTCCAGCAATTCCCAACATTGGTTTTACCATTCGCCAACTAGCCTTTTTTTCCCTTGGGTTTCGTGGACTCAAGGGTCATCTTATTTTAACCCCCCCTCGGGGCCAGTGCTTCTCTAAGTGTTGGTCCAACCGAGCGATGTCCGGGGCTACCATGGGCAACTCTGGGCTGGCCTGCCCGACGTCTTGCTCATCCGGTGTGCCCTGAGAATGAGATATGTGCAGCTCCTATCGGGATTTGTCGGCACATCTGGGTGGTGTTGCTGGATTTGTTTTAACTTGTCGAAGTGTCTTGTAGAACCGGGATACCGAGTCTGATCGGAATGTATCGGGAGAAGGTATATCCTTCGTTGACTGTGAGAGCTTGTCATGGGCTAAGTTGGGACGCCCTACAGGGATTGAACTTTCGAAAGCCATGCCCGCGGTTATGGGCAGATGGGAATTTGTTAATGTCCGGTTGTAGATACTTGAACCTTAACTTAATTAAAATGGATCAACAGTGTGAGTTACCGTGATGGTCTCTTCTTGGCGGAGTCCGGGAAGTGAACACGGTGTTGGAGTAATGCTTGCCGCAGGTTGTTCTCTAGTTATTCGTCCGCGCTTTGCCTTCTCGTCTCGCTCTCTTTTGCGTACAGGTTAGCCACCATACATGCTAGTCGCTTGCTGCAGCTCCACATATTTACCTTGCCTTTCCTATAAGCTTAAATAGTCTGGATCGCGAGGGTGCGAGATTGCTGAGTCCCTGTGGCTCACAGTTTACTTCCAAACCAGATGCAGGGCCTGATGATTCCGTTCCAGATGATGCGCTTGAGCTCAAGTGGGAGTTCGATGAAGCTTCCCGTTGTTACTATGTGTCTTTCCCTGATGATCAGTAGTGGTGCCCAGTTGGGGCGATCGGGACCGTGTCGCATGTTGGGTTGATCTTTTATTTTGGCACCGTAGTCGGGCCATGAGTGATTGGATGATGTAATGCTATTTATGTACTTTGTTTGACATGGCGAGTGTAAGCCAACTATGTACCTTCCCCTTTTATTATCTATATTACATGGGATGTTGTGAAGATTACCTTACTTGCGACATTGCTTTCAATGCGGTTATGCCTCTAAGTCGTGCTTCGGCACGTAGGAGATATAGCCGCATCGAGGGCGTTACAAAGGGCGGGCGCAGCATTAATCTGGGGAAGATGGCAGGAGCTGAAGCTGGCGCGGTGCAGCGTTGGCGTGAGGCAGAGCGCGGACGGCGGCAGAGAGCGACATCGTCCAGCTTCAAAGCTGAGCTCCTCGAGCTGATCTAGGGCGGGGTATAAGAACCACTCGTCGAACTTGGGTTGGACCTTGCAGTTGGTACTGAACATGCGGATGTCAAGGCGTCTGGCTGGCCCAGGGTATGATGAAAGGATGTTGGAGACTGCGTCCATGCGTTTGCAATCCCCGTCGCAGAGGCAGCTGTCAACGGTGAGGTTGAGGGGGACGCAATGCCAGAGGGGGCGCCACCACCGGGAGAGCAGGGCGGTCCGCACGGCAGATTTTGTGGGGTGGAGGCTGATGATGACGAGCAGCATGTCGTCGGGGGGCTGCTGATGAAGTCCAGGCTCGCCGGATGCAGTTTTGGCTCGAGCCGCCTCCGCTTGTTGGCTGCCTCGCCGTCCATCTCAACCGGCGGCGACGCCGGTGTACACGTGTGCTGGTGTGTGTTGTGTGCTGGGTGTGCGCGAGTGTGTCCTTCTGTACATGCCGCCGTGCAGTGGTGAATTGTGTGCGAGTGCATCCTTCGCGTGCAAGAAGTTTGTCCTCAATGCGCCCTCAATTTACTAGCGTGCGGGGTGCTACCCCGAGTGGTTTCAACTTTGTTTACTTCACCGCGTGTCAGATGGGCCTCTAGTTTACTTATTTTCACCCACTGCCACATGGGACAGCACACGAAGATACAGAACACGAGCTGACAAGGCAGCATGTGGATTGGTTGACCGGTCAACTAAACAATATACGGAGCTATACGCTGACACAGTGAGCGTATAATCCATCGGTATAGAGAGTTCGAGTGAGAGGGGAGGCCCGTGAGAGATAGCAGAGAGAGAGAGAAAGAGCTACTCCCTCCGTTCGATAATATAGTTCCAACAATTTTTTAAGTCAAACTTTTGAAACTTTGACCAAGTTTATAAACAAATTACTTATATCTACAATGCCAAAGATAAATGAGAGTATGAAGTAAGTACATGTTGTGATGAATCTAATGATTGTTCCAGATGTAAATGTTTTTCTCCACATATACCTGGTCAAACTTTTCTGAGGTTTGACTTTTCAAAACATCCATATGCTTATGGACATGACAGAGTCCCTAACTAGAGAGAGAGAGGGAGAGAGAGAGAGTGAGTGAAAAAAGTGTGTGTGCGTGTGTGAAAGAGACATGGACAACACACGATAAAAGTAGAGAAAAGGCGTGCGTGTCTTATGCAAACATATCACACATGCATCTTTGACAACGGAGGCAAGGTGAGGAGATAGTGTGTGGTTGTTTGGAACCGAGAGAGCAAGACCCCTATCACGTGGCCAGGAAGGGTCTAACAAACAAGGGAGAGAGGTTGAGAGAGACGTACGGAGAAAATGCAGACATGGGGAGGAGAGAGTGTATGTTTGTCATAGAGAGATCCCCTGGAGATCGTGATGGGACTACATGGGTGGGAGATCGAGCGACAAGGTGTGTGCGCGATAGAAGATGCCCCGAGAGATATCGAAATAGACGTATGTATGGAAGGAGACAATACGTGTGTTCTTGGTGGCTAGTAAGAGATAATCATACTTAGGAGGGGGGAGTGCTTGCGCCTATGATGGAGTGAGGGATTATGGTACTTAGGGGGGTGCGTGTCACATGGAGAGAGAACAAGGGCGGAGAGTGTTGGATGGGTCTATATGTATAGCACGAGCGAGACATGTGTATGTGTGAACCAGGGAGATATAAGGCCAGTTTGGCTTGCGTCCTGAGCATCTTTTGCCTGGCCTGGGGTTGTGGCTGGATTTCATGCATGCTTGTTTGGTTGCTACCCTGTGAAAAAGAAAGCCCGCCTGGCCTGGGTTCCCTTGCACTTTAATTAGCCTAGCTGAACTCCAGACACTGCAAGTAGCCTGGCCCAGGCGACAGCTTTCGAACACCTGGCCGTTCCTGGTCGTGTGGCCACGAGGCTAACAGCAATGTGGATGGATATTAGCATTAAATAATTGATGCATGGATTGATTGATGGGACGTTGATGCTTTGCCTGGCCCAGGCATGAACCAAACGCTTCATCACCACACAAGCCTGGCCAGGCAAAAATATTTTACATCTCACGTCCGCACCAGGCAGTACCGGCCATCAAGGCATGAGGGTCAGGTCACGAACCAAACTAACCAATAAAGTTTGAGAGAGATTGAGGAGCCCCGATAAGGCTGAGTGGTGCGTTAGATAGCTGAGAGGGGGAAAGAGATATTCCATCCGCTCGATAATGCAGTGCATGTAAATTTTTTAGAAGTCAAACATTGGAAACTTTGATCAGGTTTACGCAAATGTTATTTATATCTACAATACCAAAGATACATCATACAAAACTACATCTCATGGTGAATCTAATGGTATATGTCTGCCATACTAGATGTAATTCTTTTTCTCCACGTACATGGTCAAACTTTGTGATGTTTGACTTTTCAATAAATCTATATGCTATGGACCGAGGAGAGTGCCTCAGTCTAGACAGATCAAGTGCGTGTGAAGGAGTATGAGTAAGTGTGCAAAAAGAGTATGTGTGTGAAAGAGAGTGACAACAAACGATAAATTAGAGAGAGTGTGTGTTTTTTTGTTTCTTATGCGAACATATCACGCATGCATCTGCGAGATGGAAAAGCGAGGCGAGGAGATACACGAAGATAGCTAGTGTGTGATTGTTTGCAACGGAGAGAGACACCCCTGTAGCACATGTCCAATAGAGGTCTGGCCAACAAGGAACAAAGATCGAGAGGGACACATGGATGGCATGGACGCATGGGGAGGGAGAGAGGGTGTGTTTGTGATAGAGAGATCCCGTCGAGATCGTGAGGGGACTATATGGGTGGAAGATTGAGGGAGTGTGTGCGCGATAGAAAGATGCCCCGAGAGAAATCGAGATAGACCATGCACATGTTTGTGATGGAGACTAAGATTAGCTAGTCATATACATATAGGAGGGACTGCGTGTGCCTACAATTGAGTGAGAGACCATCATACTTGGCTAGCTGGGCATGAGATTGTGTGTGTGCGTGTGTGAGATGGAGAGAGAACGAGGGGGAGAGATAGAGTTTTAGATGGGCCTATCGAGTGCGAGTGAGATATGCATGTGTATGTGTGACCCAGGTGGATGGAGAGTTTGAGAGAGGGGGAGAGCTCCGAGTCGACATAGTGGTGCGTGAGAGAGTTACGGGCAAAGAGCCAATGAATTTGTGTGCGTACGATGAGTGCACCCAAGATATCTAGCTTGGACTAGCTAGAGTATCATACATAGTGTGCGAGAGAGACCTATAGATGGTGTATATATGCATGCGAACTAGAAAGACCCCCCCCCCACACACACACACACAAAGAGAGAGAGAGAGAGAGAGATGGAGAGAAAGGGAGAGGGACCAACAAGGTTTTTGTGTTGGATGCATGCGACAGAATTGAAGATTGTCGGCGAGAGAGAGAGATAGAGAACAGGAGTCCGAGAGAGGGGGAGGTCGCGTTTTATGCATCAAAGACTGATATAAACCATGTTTCGATATAAACTTGCATTCAAATATTTAAATTGGAGAACATGTTGTCTGCAATTCACACATGAACGGATATATGCGTATATCAAACAAGTTCATTAATTTGACTTTCAACATGTTCATGGAGTACTATAATACTGTACAACATGCTACTCGATTGAGGTGTTCAATTTTGGATTTAGTTCACTATTTTGACCTACTGAACGAGCTATTTCTTTGAATCGAGATATTTCATTTTGGGTTTGATTCGCGTTTTTGAGTGGGTCAACTATTTGTCATATAGTAAAGCGCTAGCAACGAGCATGTAAAAACACATTACTCCTGAGCATCATCTCTCCATCTAAAAAAGAAGTGGCAAGCTAATATTTCAAAATTTGATCCGAATCGACTTGGTAAGGTAGACGTGGATGCTCGTTCTCCCAAAATTTGAACGAACCTTTAAACATCTTCTCTGCTCGGTGGAATTTGCCCGAGCAAATAAATGGGAGACATGAAATTACCGTCCTATGTGGGACACGTATCAATTGGACCGTTGTACATCGAGGGTAGGTTCGTAACTTCATCCAAGCGTGCCTTCTCTTTGGCCGAAATGACATGTGCCGAATAATTCATAAACCATGGTCGGCAAAACACGCTCTCCTCGCCCAAAATAGCTCGCGCCCACTATTTCAAAACACACTCACCTCGCCCAAAATCGCTCGCGCCCACTATAGTTCAAAACACGCCCTCCTCGCCCGAAATCGCTCCCGCCCACTATTTGTGGAGAAGCAAAGTTACTCTACTATCCCCGACCCTCAATACACAGACCCAGGCCGAGAAGCCTATAGGCAAGGGTAGAACTGTAACTCCCCCTCACATTTCAGACAAATGCGTCCGTAAGACATGGTTCCACTCCCCTCCCAATTCCCGCCCGCCCGCCCCCATTCATACCTCGTGGGCACCAAATCACCTTCTCCCCGGGAAGCTCCCTTCTCTCAAGCCGCGAAACCTAAGCCCCACCTCCATGGCGCCCCCCACCGCACCAATTTCACAGCCGCCCTCCTCCCTAATGCCGGAGACGCTGTCCATTTGCTGTCGTGCACAGGGCCGTGTGCCTCTTACTCCGTGCTGCCGGTGCTGCCTCAACGACGGCCGTGTGAACCGTATCGGAGCCGATTTACCCCCGCCGTTATTCACGGCGCCGGAGCGGCTCCAACTTCGGATTCGTCCAGAGTCCTGGCGCTGCTTCCACGTAGCCATCGACCGTCGCGACATCGCTCTTTCCCTACCGCCGGTCGCCACCACAACCGCGTCGGCCTCACCGACTCGGCAGCTGGACCTGCCTACTTCACCATGCTGCCATATAGGTCGCACCCTCATCTCAAATCACTTTATTTAGGCATCAGTTGTCTGAATTTTTATTATGGGCCAATCCATTCCCAATGGGAAGCAGCACCCCTCGAGGCGGCGGAGCTCCTAGGCTGCCGGTTGGCTGGTGTCTAATGTAAGAGTGCGGGGCCGCAAGTTCACCGCGGAAGCAGCGCTTAGATGGCTATCTTTTAGAGTTGCGTGAGTTGAAGGTACTGTCGCCGCCGGATCTGGATGACGGGGAGTCTTTCTGGATTGGCCCGGGGGCGGCGCAACCATGGCAGTGCGGTGGGGCAGGGAGCGGGGTTTTGGCCAGGGCCACGGATGACGGAGGCAGGCTGCTCTGTCGTTGGTCGCTGGCTCTTCAGGGAAGATTCTGATCAGTGTCAGCCGGGAGGCACAAGACGGCCAGCCATCCGGCGTAGATCGGATAGTACCAAAATAAAATAAAATCGTGTGACCCCAATTTAGTCTTCAGTCAACAAACGTGTGACCACTCTCGTACCTTGCTATTGATCTCTTAGTGTATTTCTTCAGATCAAAGAGATATGTCGTTCTTAACATTATGCGTTATCTGCATCTTCAGACACACTGTCTTCTGAATCACCGCAGCTGCTCCAACAAGGGAAGCATACACCAAAAGGGAGCTATAGTCCCCACTCAACAGTTCCCTGCATTGAATGTGCGCGCCCGACATGGACAGCCACCACAACTGCAGGGCCATCGACAAGTCAGCACATGATGCTCACTCCTATGGATGGCAGCCAGATAGGTTGTACCCTCATCTTACTTGTGTGCAACATTTATGGCTTTGTTATTCATCTAAGCATGGAAAATAGATTATCACATTTCACTGTATATTCATGCTGATCTCTTACGGGTCTTGTTCAGGAGTTAACGATGTTCCATAGTTCAGCTAAGATACTTGTTCTTTAGGTAATGTTGTTCCATAGTTATCATCCATCAGCCAATGCTATCCCACAGGCTGGTGATTATAGTATTATACCACTTCTAGTATTACCTATGTTGTTCTTTAATACTTTTCTGTGCCATCTAGTTAATCTTGAGTACAAACGATACATATTTTGTAGCTTTCATCTGTGTTCTCCCTTTAGTTTATGAGACCTGTTGCTGCTAGTTAACCCCAGTCCTACTATTTATGTCGTCTCCTACAGGCGCTCATTACATAAATCTAACTACTAGTTGTCTTCCATGCATGTCAGATATAATTGCACACACTGATATATCCACAAGAACCTCACGGAGCAATGTAAAGGCCAATAAACTTGATGTCAATGATACCCAATATGATGGAACATGTAAAGGCAGTTCTTCAGAAGACTTGTAGAAAGATGATGAATCCTCTTCACCCCACAAGGTCCTTGCTCTAACTTGGCCTGTGATATGGGTATAACATGCATATAATGTCCTGGAGTGTATCTACTCTGTTGCAATGCCATGTTCTTAGTATGCTGATCATGCATGTAAATATGTCATGCCTTCCTGTTTTTCAGTACCTATTCCATTCATGATAACATGTTTTCAAATTCAAGTACGGTCATTCTACTCTATCGCAATGCCATCTGCTTAATTTGGACATCATGCTTCTGAATATCTTATGCGTTATTATTCATCAGTATGTACTTCATCTGTCTACCATACCATGTTTTTTACATTGAAGTGTTGTTCTAGTGCTCTGTTGCAATGCCATCTTATTTTCCCAATCATACATGTGTATGTTGCCTTAGTTATTTTTGTATGTATTTCGCTAGCATACAGTTTTACATTCAACTAGTGTTTTTTTGCTGTGTTGTCCTGTCGTATCCCTAGTCTTACACCATACTCCCTCCGTCCGGATTACATGTTGCCGAAATGGATAAAAAGGAAGTATCTAGAACTGAAATACGCCTAGACCCATCCATTTTTTCCGGATGGAGGGAATACATGTCAATATGTCATGCATTTCTATTCTTCAGTACCTATTCCATCTCTCTGCTGTTGCATGTTTTATAATTAAAGCACCATTCTTCTATACAAGGCATGCAAGGGGAAGACGACTATGTTAGAATCTGAAGGGTTACAAACAAGGCCTTTGCAAAAGATCCAAACGCCAGGAGATAATAAACCAACTCCAGTTTTTATAGATACTGCTCCAGCATAGAGAAACCCAACTCTTACTGATAATAAGCAGATTCCAGTGGCCAAAGAACTAGTCCGCTCCAGTCCAGCAAAAATATGTCAACTCAATTCTAAGAAGCATGTGCGTATCCTTGCATCATGAAATTTTATAGCATGCTGATCATATTTTCTACATGTTTCTTACCCATCTCTCTTTTAGAAAAATAAGCTTAACGGATAGAAGAATTTCTGCAATGGTATTGTTTATGAGGAAAGATTCTTGCAGGAATTCTCTGTGCTCCAATGTAGATGTAAGTACCTGTTGTATATCACTATATTTTTACATCAGCATGTATTTTGTTAATCGGCGTGAATCCAACCTTTATCTGATCTAAATTTAGTTGTAGCAAAATGTATGATTAAAGGCCACAACGTTGATTTTTGCAAGGAAAACTGCTTGGTAGTTTTGCATCCTGAGCTGCATGAGTGTACTATCTCATATCAGTGGGTTTGAATACTTTGGTTCTGCAGTGGGTTTTTCAGTGTTTTTTTACTGTGTTGTCCTGTCGTATCCCTAGCTCTTACATCATACTCCCTCCGTCCGGTTTAAATGTCGCAGAAATGGATAAAACTGGATGTATCTAGAACTAAAATACGCCTAGACCCATCCATTTTTTCCGGATGGAGGGAATACATGTCAATATGTCATGCCTTTCTATTCTTCAGTACCTATTCCATCTCTCTGTTGTTGCATGTTTTATAATTAAAGCACCATTCTTCTATACAAGGCATGCAAGGGGAAGACGACTATGTTAGAATCTGAAGGGTTACAAACAAGGCCTTTGCAAAAGATCCAAACGCCAGGAGATAATAAACCAACTCCAGTTTTTATAGATACTGCTCCAGCACAGAGAAACCCAACTCCTACTGATAATAAGCAGATTCCAGTGGCCAAAGAACTAGTCCGCTCCAGTCCAGCAAAAATATGTCAACTCAATTCTAAGAAGCGTGTGTGTATCCTTGCATCATGAAATTTTATAGCATGCTGATCATATTTTCTACATGTTTCTTACCCATCTCTCTTTTAGAAAAATAAGCTTAACAGATAGAAGAATTTCTGCAATGGTATCGTTTATGAGGAAAGATTCTTGCAGGAATTCTCTGTGCTCCAATGTAGATGTAAGTACCTGTTGTATATCACTATATTTTTACATCAGCATGTATTTTGTTAATCGGCATGAATCCAACCTTTATCTGATCTAAATTTAGTTGTAGCAAAATGTATGATTAAAGGCCACAATGTTGATTTTTGCAAGGAAAACTGCTTGGTAGTTTTGCATCCTGAGCTGCATGAGTGTACTATCTCATATCAGTGGGTTTGAATACTTTGGTTTTGAAGTGGGTTTTTCAGTGTTTTTTTACTATGTTGTCCTGTCGTATCCCTAGCTCTTACATCATACTCCCTTCGTCTGGTTTAAATGTCGCAGAAATGGATAAAACTGGATGTATCTAGAACTGAAATACGCCTAGACCCATCCATTTATTTTCGGATGGAGGGAATACATGTCAATATGTCATGCCTTTCTATTCTTCAGTACCTATTCCATCTCTGTTGTAGCATGTTTTATAACTGAATCACCATTATTCTATATAAGGCATGCAAGGGGAAGACAGCTATGTTAGAATCTGAAGGGTTACAAACCAGGTCTTTGCAAAAGATCCAAACGCCAGGAGATAATAAACGAACTCCATTTTTCATAGATACTGCTCCAGCACAGAGAAACCCAACTCCCACTGATAATAAGCAGATTCCAGTGGCCAAAGAACTAGTCCGCTCCAGTCCAGCAAAAGAATGTCAACTCCATTCTAAGAAGCGTGTGCGTATCCTCGCATCATGAAATTTTATAGCATTCTGATCATATTTTCTACATGTTTCTTACCCATCTCTCTTTTAGAAAATATGGTTAAACGATACAAGACTTCCTCCATTGGGATCGTATTCGAGGAAAATATCTTGCGGGAATTCTCTATGCTCCAATGCTGATGTAAGTACCTGTTGTATATCACTATATTTTTACATCAGCATGTATTTTGTTAATCGGCGTGAATCTAACCTTTATCTGATCTAAAAGTAGTTGTAGCAAAATGTTAAAGGCGCCAGTGTTGATTTTTGTAAGGAAAACTGCCTGGTAGTTTTGCATACTGAGCTGCATGAATGTACTATCTCATATCACGCACATTACTAAATTGTAGTGCTTCTCTGGTTGCCCATTCATTCATTGTGTCAATGTTGCTTTCGTATTACCTTACCTGGCTGATGATAGTTGTGCCATATTGTGTTAATTTGGTGTAGGCTAGTTGCCCAAATGTTCGTTGTGTCAATGTTGCTTTCCTATTATCTGACTTGGCCAATGATAGCAATGCTAGTGTGTTAATTTTGTGCATGCTGCTAAAGATAAGAAGACAAACTCTAAAAACAGCAAGGCAACCCCATTGTTTCTTTCCAGTAAATCTAGGACAGGTAATATGGCAATAACTCATTATTAATCTGTTTGGTTCCCGTCCTAATTTATGTTATGATGCAGTGGTCGAGACACTCTCCACTATCAATAATACAAGCCTGCCAAAATCGTCATCTGAATCTGTTCAGCATCCTCTGTCTCGAATGCAACAGAATAAATGTATGTTTGTGAACCAATTAATGGCTGAAGCAATGATGGAAATGGTGGATGAATCAGAGGTGCAGAGTTGTGCGACACAACAACTGATCAATGTTTTCAGAGACAGTGTAGCAAAACAGCAAGAACTTGCCCACATGCTTATGGGCGTCATCTGTGCTGAGGTTGCAGATTGTGACGTTGTAGATGGTTAGGTTCTGCTCATTTATTTGCACTAGCATCAATCTTTGATTGCCCAGTGGATGTAATTTCCTGTAATATATCTTGGATGTGCAACGTTATTCCCTGTATGTCGTACCTTTGCTAGATCAGTTTTGGTCCTGTGCATAATTGTTCGTCGTAATGGGCTCAAATTATCTAATTTGGCCTAAAGACATGAACGAACTTTAGTGGGCCCATTAAGTTAATGGACCGTTACTAGGCCGAAAGTTAATGGTCGACCCTCTTACCTCCCGGGTCGTTAACAGGCCCTTACTAAGTTTGGGCTACATATGGCCCAACTATACTGTAGGCCTTCAGTAGGCCGAAAGAGACAGCGGGCTTATACTGGACCATGAAGAGCATGGGCCGCTAAGAGGCCGAAAGTCAGGTCGTATTGTAAACGGCCCAACTGTGTTGTGGGCCTTTAGCAGGCCGAAAGAGAAATCGGGCTGGTATTGGACCATGAAGGGCATGGGCCGTTAAAAGGCCAAAACTAAGGTCCGACTACAAATGGCCCAACTCATTTATGGTCCGTTAACAGGCCGAAAGGCACACAGGGCCGGGAATTGGCCCAACACTTAAATGGGTTGCTAAAAGGCCAAAACTCAGGTCCGACTACAAATGGCCCAACTGATTTATGGGCCGTCAACAGGCTGAAAGTGACACCGGGCCAGAAATTGGCCCAACACTTAAATGGGCCGCTAAAAGGCCGAACCTCAGGTCCGGCTACAAATGGCCCATCAGATTTATGGCCGTCAACAGGCTGAAAGACACACCGGGCCGGAAATTAGCCCAACATTTAAATGGGTCACTAAAAGGCCGAAAGATGTACATCCTGAAAATTGGCCCATCCATTAAATGGGCTGTTAACAGGCCAAAATCTCATCGGGCCGATATTGAGCCCAAATATATAGCGCGCTGTTAACGGGCTCGAACTAACGATGGGCTGCAATCGTGTCAAATCTTTAACGGGCCATTGACGGGCCGAATTGGCACATCTCGTATGGGCTGTGGGCTTAAATGGACCTGACACAAGTAGGCCTTATATGGGCCGGCCTGCTAATTTTTACTGGGTCGGCCTTTTTCACCGGAATGGGCCACTGTTAGGTCGTGCCACGTGTCGACCTATCATAGGCGCCTCCTGTCCAGTGAGTGGATGACATCTGTCCCAATGGTGAGGCAACACGTGTTTCCTTCAGCCAATCAGAATTTTACACTGGGAATTTCCCATTGGTCAGGGCTGTTAACGGGTTATCGAATCCAAAATCCGACCCGATAGCTTAACGGCGTTCCGTTACGGTGGATGCCACGTGTCGGTCACCCTTGACGAAAGCACTTCTGTGACGCGCGATTTATCGTCATGGAAGTGGACACTTCCGTGATGATAATTTTGGTAATGTCATGGAACACTTCTACGACAGCACAGGTATGACTATCTTGATTCTGTCATAAATTTGTCGTGGATGTACATGCATGACAAAAAATGCGACCTACTATGACAAACACGTATCATCACGGAAGTGTATTTTTTTGTAGTGTTCACCGCGTCTTCCAAGAGACTCTTTTCCCTCGCATTGGGAATCTGGATATGGTCCACTCCTACCTCGTGGACATGCTTCTCTTCTGCCAGCATGAGAAGGAAGCAAACACTGGAGAGTCCCTGGACATTTCTCATGTTATGTGGTATGAACTTCTTTCTGCCATTTCTGAGCGCAAGTGCCTGATCTATGTTCCTTTCATCATGCTGCTCATTGAGAAGGCCTGGGCACATCACTATCCCAAGGCGGCGCTGGAAACTGGAGAGTTGATTTCTCATGATATCAAGCGTCTGAGGAAGAAGGACAATTGGGGCACCCAGGCCCCTCGTTCTGGTGATCCACCTTCTGAGGCTGACATGGAGATCGAGGACAAGGCTGAGTCCGACAAGGATGAGGACTATGAGCCCTCCGATGTGGAGCCCTCATGGGCTAAGAGGATTAAGCGCAAGATGAAGAAAATTTTCTGCATGGAGTCTCATGGCCAGTACATGTCTCATGTCTCTGAGAAGAAGGCCCGCAGACGTCACAAGGAGCTCATGCGCCAGTTGGGTGCCATTGTTAACAGCGAATCTGAGGAGAGGATCGCTGATGAGGAGGAGAGGGTTCATCAACATTGCCCGTGGACCGATTCAGACGCTGAGCAGTTTCCGACCAATGACGGTGGTGCAGACGATCCCGCTGGGATGTGATGTTCGAGATCCTCGGCTTGCTATCACCTGGAGCCGTAGCAACACTCTTTGCCCTTTTGGTGTCTCGATGCCAAAGGGGGAGAAAGTTTAGGGATTTGTGTTGTTGTTGTTGCCGTGTTGCGAGTGTGTCTTTGTGGTTTGTGGTGTCGTCGTGTTTTCTCGCCGTTTGCTTTGTTTGGTTTTGTGCCAGTAAGACCTAAGTACCAGACATATAGTGTGAGATATATGCTACCTTATCTTTATCTTTTCATTATCTATGTCTATCTAGTACTTTGGTGTCTTATGAGTTGCATGCTTATCCTGTTATATACCCTGCTCTCATGTATCCTTTGCTTAGATCGTTGGACTATAAAATATAGGGGGAGTGTTGATCCTAATGTGTGTGTCTTGCATTCCAAAGGCACTACTAACTAGGTGCAAACATTCAGGGGGACCCCGTCTATATTTTGTAGTTCTAAGTATCTTTACTTTCATGTCTTATCCCTGTGCAAATC
Organism: Triticum urartu; assembly: GCF_056163025.1. Taxonomy (NCBI): domain Eukaryota; kingdom Viridiplantae; phylum Streptophyta; class Magnoliopsida; order Poales; family Poaceae; genus Triticum; species Triticum urartu. The sequence goes on along the minus strand of NC_141874.1, from coordinate 121,643,694 downwards.
CCTGGTTGTCATCAATCCACCAAAAAGGGGGAGATTGTTAAGGCATATCTCTCTCGATGTAGTTTTGGTGATTGATGACAACATGTTTGCGGACTAATCATGTGCTTTGAGCATTTCAGAGATTCATCCTTTGGCACGAGACGATTTATTTCCCCTCGGAGTGTTATTCAAGACGGTGTAGCTCTTTCGTTTCTTGTTTGGTGGACTAGTTTCGTAGGAGTCGTTCTATCAAGAGGGGGTCCGCTTTTGGTAAGGGTTGGGTGGAATCAACACGTACACATCCTTTCCTCACCCTCTGAGCCGTTCCACTTCAATGGGGTGCTCTTTCCCCTTTCAGTGTGCTGTTTTGGGTCCAAGCGGTAGTACCACGGTACCCAGCGGTAGTACTGCTTGTGGGTCTCAGCCGTAGTACCGTTGCGGTAGCGGGCCCCTGCCGCGTCGACTCGAGGGGGTCTCCTCTCGTGTCGGGTTGTGCGGCACTTGCAGCGGTAGTACCGCTCGAGAGCAGTAGTACCGCCCTACCACCGCAGCGGTACCGCACCGGGATCAGTTCCTGCACCGCACGGTAGTACCGCGAGGAGGAGCGGTAGTACCGTTGGGTCCAGTGATAGTACCGTTGCCCCCTGCGGTAGTATCGCCCTCTGCGGGGCTGTTTTGGGGGTTACGGTTGGATGGGTTCCCCTTTTATAAAAGGGGGTTCTCTTCTTCTTCGTTGACTTACCTCTTCCCCCAAAAGCTCCATTAATGCTCCAAGCTCCATTTTCGCCCGATCTCTCTCCCCAGCCAATCAAACTTGTTGATTTGCTCGGGATTGGTTGAGAAGGCACCGATCTACACTTCCACCAAGAGAAATTTGATTCACCCACTAATCCCTAGCGGATCATGTTACTCTTGGGTGTTTGAGCACCCTAGACGGTTGAGGTCACCACAGAGCCATAGTCCATTGTGGTGAAGCTTCGTGGTGTTGTTGGGAGCCTCCGATTAAGTTGTGGAGATTGCCCCAACCTTGTTTGTAAAGGTCCGGTCGCCACCTCCAAGGGCACCAATAGTGGAATCACGACATCTCGCATTGTGTGAGGGCGTGAGGAGAATACGGTGTCCCTAGTGGCTTCTTGGGGAGCATTGTGCCTCCACACCACTCCAACGGAGACGTACTTCCCCTCAAAAGGAAGGAACTTCGGTAACACATCCTCATCTTCACCGGCTCCACTCTTGGTTATCTCGTACCTTTACTTGTGCAAGCTTATTAGTGTTACTTCCCTTGCTTGCTTGTGTGCTTGTTGTTGTTGCATCATATAGGTTGCTCACCTAGTTGCACATCTAGACAACCTACTTTGGTGCAAAGTTTAATTTGGTAAAGAAAAGCTAAAAATTGTTAGTTGCCTATTCACCCCCCCTCTAGTCAACCATATCGATCCTTTCAAAGTTGCTTACATATTGGGCATCAAGATCTGTAGAGATAGATCAAGATGCTTAATTGGACTTTCACAAAGCACATACCTTGACAAAGTTTTGAAGAATTTCAAAATAGATCAAGCAAAGAAAGGGTTCTTGCCTATGTTACAAGGTGTGAAGTTGAGTAAGACTCAATGCCCGACCACCGCAGAAGATAGAGAGAAAATGAAAGATGTTCCCTATGCTTCAGCCATAGGCTCTATCATGTATGCAGTGCTGTGTACCAGACCTGATGTGTGCCTTGCTATTAGTTTAGCAGGGAGGTACCAAAGTAATCCAGGAGTGGATCACTGGACAATGGTCAAGAACATCCTGAAATACCTGAAAAGGACGAAGGATATGTTTCTCGTTTATGGAGGTGAAAAAGAGCTCGTCGTAAATGGTTACGTCGATGCAAGTTTTGACACTGATCCAGACGATTCTAAATCACAAACCGGTTACGTGTTTTTATTAAACAGTGGAGCTGTCAGTTGGTGCAGTTCTAAACAAAGCGTCGTAGCGGGATCTACATGTGAAGCGGAATACATAGCTGCTTCGGAAGCAGCAAATGAAGGAGTCCGGATGAAGGAGTTCATATTCGATCTAGGTGTCATACCTAGTGCATCGGGTCCAATGAAAATCTTTTGTGAAAATACTGGTGCGATTGCTTTGGCAGGGGAATCCAGATTTCACAAGAGAACCAAGCACATCAAAAGACGCTTCAACTCCATCCGGGACCAAGTCCAGGTGGGAGACATAGAGATTTGCAAGATACATACGGATCTGAATGTTGCAGACCCGTTGACTAAGCCTCTTCCACGAGAAAAACATGATCAGCACCAAGGCTCCATGGGTGTTAGAATCATTATTGTGTAAACTAGATTATTAACTCTAGTGCAAGTGGGAGACTGAAGGAAATATGCCCTAGAGGCAATAATAAAGTTATTATTTATTTCCTTATATCATGATAAATGTTTATTATTCATGCTAGAATTGCATTATCCGGAAACATGATACATGTGTGAATACATAGACAAACAGAGCGTCACTAGTATGCCTCTACTTGACTAGCTCGTTAATCAAAGATGGTTATGTTTCCTAGCCATATACAAAGAGTTGTCATTTGATTAACGGGATCACATCATTAGCAGAATGATGTGATTGACTTGACCCATTCTGTTAGCTTAGCACTTGATCGTTTAGTTTGTTGCTATTGCTTTCTTCATGACTTATACATGTTCCTATGACTATGAGATTATGCAACTCCCGTTTACCGGAGGAACACTTTGTGTGCTACCAAACGTCACAACATAACTGGGTGATTATAAAGGTGCTCTACAGGTGTCTCCGAAGGTACTTGTTGGGTTGGCGTATTTCGAGATTAGGATTTGTCACTCCGATTGTCGGAGAGGTATCTCTAGGCCCACTCGGTAATACACGTCACTTAAGCCTTGCAAGCATTGCAACTAATGAGTTAGTTGCGGGATGATGTGTTAGGGAATGAGTTAAAGAGACTTGCCGGTAACGATATTGAACTAGGTATTGAGACACCGACGATCGAATCTCGGGAAAGTAACATATCGATGACAAAAGGAACAATGTATGTTGTTATGCGGTTTGACCGATAAAGATCTTCGTAGAATATGTAGGAGTCAATATGAGCATCCAGGTTCTGCTATTGGTTATTGATCGGAGACGTGTCTCGGTCATGTCTACATAGTTCTCGAACCCGTAGGGTCCGCACGCTTAAAGTTTGATGACGGTTATATTATGAGTTTATGGTTTTTGATGTACTGAAGGTAGTTCGGAGTCTCGGATGTGATAGCGGACATGAATAGGAGTCTCAAAATGTTCGAGACATAAAGATTGATATATTGGACGACTATATTTGGATACCGGAATGGTTCCGGGTGAGATCGGGATAATACCGGAGCACCGGGAGGTTATCGGAACCCCCCGGGAGGTATATGGGCCTTAATGGGCTTTAGTGGAAAGGAGGGGAAAGGATCAAGGGAGGGGGCGCCCCCCCCCCAAGACCAATCCAAATTGGGAGGGGGGCCGGGCCCCCTTTCCTTCCTCCCTCCTTCCTCTTCCTTCCCTCTCCCTCTCCAAATAGGAAAAGGAGGAGTCTTACTCCCGGTGGGAGTAGGACTCCCCCCTTGGGCGTGCCTCCTCCCCTTGGCCGGCCCTCTCCTCCCCTCATTTATATACAGAGGAGAGGGGCACCCCATAGACACAACATTTGATCTCTTGGATCTTTTAGCCGTGTGCGGTGCCCCTCTCCACCATAGTCCACCTCGATAATATTGTAGCGGTGCTTAGGCGAAGCCCTGCGACAGTAGAACATCAACATCGTCACCACGCCGTCATGCTGACGGAACTCTCCCTCAAAGCTAGGCTGGATCGGAGTTCGAGGGACATCATCGAATTGAACGTGTGCAGAACTCGGAGGTGTCGTACATTCGGTACTTGATCGGTCGGATCGTGAAGACGTATGACTACATCAACCGCGTTGTGCTAACGCTTCCACTTTTGGTCTACGAGGGTACGTGGACACATTGTCCCCTCTCTTTGCTATGCATCACCATGATCTTGCATGTGCATAGGAAAATTTTGAAATTACTATGTTCCCCAACACAAGCACCAATCTAAGGTTCCGTTACAAAGATTGAACACAAGAGATGAACTAGGTTTTGAGAGGAGATGGTGCTGTTGAAGATGTTGATGGAGATTGCCCTCCCAAAGATGGGAGAGTTGTTGGTGATGATGGTGACGATGATTTCACCCTCCGGGAGGGAAGTTCCGCCGGTGGAATCGTTCCGCTGGAGGGCAAAAGTGCTCCTGCCCAAGTTCCGCCTCGAGATGGTGGCGCTTCATCCCGAAAGTCTTCTCCTTATTTTTCTAGCTCAAAATGACTTATATACTAGAAGAGGGGCACCAGAGGTGGGCTGAGGAGGGCACAACCCACCAGGGCGCGCCTGAGCTCCCTGGCCTGCCCAGGTGGGTTGTGCCCACCTGGTGGGCCCCCTCGGGTAGTTATTTGCTCCAATATTCTTCATATATTCCAAAACAATTCTCCGTAAATTTTCAGCTCATTTGGAGATGTGCAGAATAGGTAGCTCTGACGTAGATTTTTCAGGTCCAGAATTCCAGCTGCCGGCATTCTCCCTCTTCGTGCAAAGCTTGCATATTATAAGAGAAAAAGCATTAGAATTACTCCATAATGCATTATTATGCATAAAAACATTATAAATAACAGTAGGAAAACATGATGCAAAATGGACGTATCAACTCCCCAACCTTAGACCTCGCGTGTCCTCAAGCGAAAACCAAAATCAAAAACATGTCCACATGCTTAGAGAGAGAGAGGTGTCGATAAAAACAAAATGTGGACATAGAAGCATCATGCATATTATTATAACAACAACAAACTTTAGCATAGAACTTTATCATAGAGCTTTCATCATATAACTTCTCATGAACAATTAACAATTCATCACAACATCGAAGCATAAAGCATAAACTCTATTGAAACCAACAAACTATGTTCTCAGCCAACTTCGCAACTACAATTCATCATGTTTTCAGGAAGGGTCACGTATCGGAGCCTTTTGGCAAGTCCACATACTCAACCATCATATAGTCTTCTATGATTGCTAACACTCACCGCATACACATGAGCAAAAAGTTTCAACCGGACACATAGGAAGATAGGGGCTTATAGTTTCGCCTCCCAACGTATTCACCTCAAGGGTGATGTCAACAATAATAACTCATGTTCACCCATATCCAACTGGATATATGTGCTTAGATCTTTCCTCACCACATGATGCTTGCAAAAGAGAAAATAAAAAGGAATGGGGAAGAATACTTTGACTCTTGCATAAAAGTTAATACATAAAAGTAAAAGATAGGCCCTTCGCAGAGGGAAGCAGAGGTTGCCATGCGCCTTTTTGGTTGTATGCTCAATCTCTTAGTGCAAAAGAACATCACGTTATATTGCCCTTGTGATAGCAACCTTTATTATGCAGTCTGTCGCTTTTATCATTTTGCCATAACAAGTTCGTACAACGCTCAATTTTCTCTTACACTAAATGATCTAACACATTTAGAAGCATTTTTATTACCTTATTGCACCGATGATAACTTACTTGAAGGATCTTACTCAATCCCTATGTCGGTATGGTGGACTCTCAAAATAAGATTTGGTTTTAAGGGTTTTTGGATGCACAAGTAGTATCTCTATTTAGTGCGGAATTTTTGGCTAGAAAGATATTGAGCAAGCGCCATATGTTAAAGGATCTGTGATAATATAACTTCTATGTGAATATGAACAAACATAAATCATTATGTTGTCTTCCTTGTCCAACGTCAACAATTTTGGCATATAATATTTTCATGGGGGATCACAATCATAAAAGATGTCCAAGATAGTGTATTTGCATGTGAATCTTCTCTTCCCTTATTAATTCTTTAACGAGTTGCATCATTGACCAATGCTATGTTTGTCAATCTCCAATAAATTTTACCACTTATACTTTTCCTTATGTGATGTCATTACTCACCATAAGATTAGCATTTGATTTGTTTCATTTATTTTCCTTTCTTTTTATTGAAACCTAAAAGTAAAGAAAGCAAAACTCAAACTAACCTTTATTATATATCTTGCACACGATTACAAAGATAGATAGATCACTAAGAAAACACTCGAAGAAAGATCGAACTAAACTTTCATTTAACTAAATCAAAAGATAACTAAAGATCGAACTAAGATAAATAAAGGCAAAGATAATGGTGGTGATATGATACCAAGGCACCTCCCCCAAGCTTGGCACAAGCCAAGGGGAGTGCCCATACCATGAACTCAAGTCTCCTTTGGTGGTGAAGATGAAGGAGGTGGTGTTGATGATGAGGTAGTAGATTGTTTGTCCTACGGTTTCTATGGTAGTGGCTCACCGTCATAAGAGGAAGAACGAGTCTTGCGAGTCCTGCAGTTGGCAGCCAAACTCATACCTTTAAACCTTGCCTCATATTCAAAGACTTGGTTTTGAATATCATAGATATGGCTTTGCAAAAAGTTAATTTGATCGATGAGGGAGAGGACGACGTCCTTCATGGACTGGCCATCCACCTTGAGATCACGGGTAGGATCCGTAATCATGAGGTAATTGACATTGAGTCCGCGCTCCACCATCCCCTTGCACTTGAAGACCTCTTGCTCCATGGCTTTGAGCCTAGCCTCCATGGTCCCCTTCCCCTTAGGTCCCTAGACATCACGGATGTGGAGCACCCCATCACGCATCTCCATGGCTTGAGGGTGATGCATCACCTCCCACAAATACGGGTTGATGACGTTGTCGAAGAACTTGTCCTTGGAGGAGCTCGAGGCGGCCATGGCGATCTAGATCTGTCAAAAAAACTACAAGAAATAAGAACAGGAGATTTCTCCATGATACGGTGGTCAATAGGTTGGGGGGTATATACAGATTTTTTATCTTGGGAAACAAACAAACGGGAGAAAAACGGAGTCCGGATGGTAACCGAGGTGGGCACAACCCACCTGGGCGCGCTTGGCACCAGGCGCGCCCTGGTGTCTTGTGCCCACTAGGGTTGCCTTCTTGGTTGTTTCTTATTTTTCCTATTTTCTGTAATATTCCAAAACTGACAAAAAAAATTGCGGATTTTTCAGAGTCCTTTTACTTACCGTATCACGTACCTCCTCTTTTTTTCATGATTCTAGAGTATTTCGGAAGGTTTCTTTTATATGTTCCTACGGTTTCATAGTTTGGATAATATTGCTTTCGACATTAATGGGTATACTTGAGATATAATGTTTGATTCTTTGCCCATTGACCACCTTTCGGTTAATACCTTCGGCATTATTTATTTTGATAGCTTCAAAACGATAAACTTCTTCGATAATATATGGTCCTTCCTATTTGGAGAGAAGTTTTCCTGCAAAGAATCTGAAACGAGAATTGTACTAAAGAACATATTCTCCAACTTTAAATTCTCGCTTTTGGATCCTTTTGTCATGCCATCTTTTAACTTTTTCTTTAAATAACTTGGCATTTTCATAGGCTTGGGTTCTCCATTCATCTAGTGAGCTAATATCAAATAACCTCTTTTCACTGGCAAGTTTCAAATCATAGTTGAGTTCTTTAATTTCCCAATAAGCTTTATTTTCTAACTCGAGAGGCAAATGACAAGCTTTTCCATAAACCATTTTATAAGGTGACATACTCATAGGATTTTTATAAGCTGTTCTATAGGCCCAAAGTGCATCATCCAATTTCTTAGACCAATTCTTTCGGGGCCTGTTAACAGTCTTTTGTAATATTAGTTTTATTTCTCTATTGTTAAGTTCAACTTGACCACTAGACTGAGGGTAATAAGGTGATGCACTTCTATGGTTGACATCATATTTAGCAACCATTTTACATAAAGCACCATGAATAAAGTGTGAACCACCATCAGTCATTAAATATCTAGGGACTCCAAACCTCAGGAAGATAACTTCTTTAAGCATTTTAATGGAAGTGTTATGATCAGCACTACTAGTTGGAATAGTTTCTAACCACTTAGTAACATAATCAACATCAACCAAAATATGTGTATACCCATTAGAGGAAGGAAAAGGTCCCATATAATCAAAACCCCAAACATCAAATGGTTCAATAGCAAGAGAATAATTCATAGGAATTTCTTGATGCTTGCCGATATTACCAATTATTTGACATTCATCACAAGATAAAAAAACTTACAGGCATCCTTGAAGAGAGTAGGCCAATAAAAACCAGATTGCAATACCTTGTGAGCAATTCTATCTCTTGCATGATGTCCTCCATAGGCTTCGGAATGACATTTCCGTAGGATTTTTCCCCGTTCATGCTCAGGTAAACAACGTCTAATAATACCATTTACTCCTTCTTTATAAAGATGTGGGTCATCCCAAAAGTAATGTCTTAAATCATAGAAGAATTATTTCTTTTGCTGGTATGTGAAACTAGGTGGTATATATTTAGCAACAATATAATTAGCATAGTCGGCATACCAAGGAGTTTTATGAGAAACGTTTATTGCAGCTAATTGCTCAGAGGAAAACTATCATCAATAGGTTGTGGGTCATCAAGAATATTTTCTTACCTAGAAAAGTTGTTAGCTACGGGGTGATGACCTGCAAGTATAGGGGATCTATCGTAGTCCTTTCGATAAGCAAGAGTGTCGAACCCAATGAGGAGCAGAAGGAAATGACAAGCAGTTTTCAGCAAGGTATTCTCTACAAGCACTGAAATTATCGATAACAGATAGTTGTGTGATAAGATAATTCGTAATAGTTAACAAGTAACAAAAGTAACTAAGGTGCAACAAGGTGGCCCAATCCTTTTTGTAGCAAAGGACAAGCCTGGACGAACTCTTATATAAAGCAAAACACTCCCGAGGACACATGGGAATTATTGTCAAGCTAGTTTTCATCATGCTCATATGATTCGCGTTCGTTACTTTGATAATGTCATATGTGGGTGGACCGGTGATTGGGTGCTGCCTTTCCTTGGACAAGCCTCCCACTTATGATTAACCCCTCTCGCAAGCATCCGCAACTACGAAACAAGAATTAAGATAAATTTAACCATAGCATGAAACATATGGATCCAAATCAGCCCCTTATGAAGCAACACATAAACTAGGGTTTATGTTTCTGTCACTCTAGCAACCCATCATCTACTTATTACTTCCCAATGCCTTCCCCTAGGCCCAAACAATGGTGAAGTGTCATGTAGTCGACGTTCACATAACACCACTAGAGGAGAGACAACATGCATCTCATCAAAATATCAAACGAATACCAAATTCACATGATTAGTTATAACAAGACTTCTCCCATGTCCTCGGGAACAAACGTAACTACTCACAAAGCATATTCATGTTCATAATCAGAGGAGTATTAATTATCACTAAGGATCTGAACATATGATCTTCCACCGAATAAACCAACTAGCATCAACTACAAGGAGTAATCAACACTACTAGCAACCCACAGGTACCAATCTGAGGTTTTGAGACAAAGATCGGATACAGGAGATGAACTAGGGTTTGAGAGGAGATGGTGCTGGTGAAGATGTTGATGGAGATTGACCCCCTCTCAATGAGAGGATCATTGGTGATGACGATGGCTTCGATTTTCCCCTCCCGGGGGGGGGGGGGGGGGGGGGTTCCCCGGCAGAACAGCCCCGTCGGAGCCCTAGATTGGTTCTGGCCAGGTTCCGCCTCGAGACGGCGACGCTTCATCTTGAAAGCTCCCTTCTATTTTTTCAGGTCAAAACACACCTTATAGGGCGCGCCCCCACCCTTGTGGATGGCAGGTGGCCCCCACCCTTCCAAAACAATTCTCCGTGAAGTTTCAAGTGTTTTGGAGTTGCGCAAAATAGGTCTCTAATATTTGCTCCTTTTCCAGTCCAGAATTCCAGTTGTCGGCATTCTCCCTCTTCATGTAAACCTTATAAAATAAGATAGAAAGGCATAAGTATTGTGATATAATGTGTAATGACAACCCGTAGTGCAATAAATATTAATATAAAAGCATGATGCAAAATGAACGTATCACGGGGTTCTCGGCTCCTTTCCTATCAGTGATATGCAAATCAGATTCTTGTAGCAAGAGAACCCACCTAATGAGTCTAGGTTTAGCATCTTTATTTTCCATAAGATATTTTGTAGCAGCATGATCAGTGTGAACAATTACTTTGGAATCAACAATATAAGATCTAAATTTATCGGAAGCAAAAACAACTGCTAAAAAATCTTTTTCAGTAGTAGCATAAATTCGTTGGGCACCGTCTAAAGGTTTTACTAGCATAATGGATAACATTTAATTTTTTATCAACTCTTTGTCCTAGAACAGCACCAACAACATAATCACTAGCATCACACATAATTTCAAAAGGCAAGTTCCAATCAGGTGGTTGAACAATAGGTGCAGTAGTTAAGGCTTTCTTAAGTGTTTCAAAGGCTTCTACACAATCATCATCAAAAACAAATGGGACATCCTTTTGTAAAAGATTTGTAAGAGGCCTAGAAATTTTAGAGAAGTATTTAATAAACCTCCTATAGAAACCAACATGACCAAGAAAACTACAAATACCTTTAATATCTCTGGGACATGGCATTTTTTCAATTCCATCAACTTTAGCTTTATCCACCTCAATACCTCGTTCAGAAATTTTATGTCCCAAGACAATACCTTCATTAACCATAAAGTGGCACTTCTCCCAATTCAAAACAAGATTAGTTTGCTCACATCTCTGCAAAATTCGATCAAGATTGCTTAAACAATCATCAAAAGAAGTTCCATAAACGGAAAAGTCATCCATGAAAACCTCAACAATCTTTTCACAAAAATCAGAGAATATAGCAGTCATACATCTTTGAAAGGTGGCAGGTGCATTGCGTAAACCAAAAGGTGTACGTATATAAGCATAAGTTCCAAAATGACAAGTAAAGGTGGTTTTATCTTGATGAGGTTGTGAGACAGGTATTCGAGAAAAACCAGAATATCCATCAAGGAAACAAAAGTGTGTGTGCTTAGATAATCTTTCTAGCACTTGATCAATAAAAGGCAAAGGGTAATGATCTTTTCTAGTTGCCTTATTTAATTTTCTAAAATCAATTACCATTCTATAGCTAGTAACAATTCTTTGTGGAATAATTTCATCTTTATCATTAGGAACAACAGTAATAGCTCCCTTCTTAGGGATACAGTGAACGGGACTTACCCATCTGCTGCCAGCTATGAGATAGATTATACTTGCTTCCAGAAGCTTTAATATTTCAGTTATTACCACTTCTTTCATTTTAGGATTCAAACGTCATTGATGATCAACAATGGTTTTAGCATCAGGTTCCATATTAATCTTGTTGAAAGTGCGTTATATCGACTAGAGGGGGGTGAATAGGCGATTTTTATGGAAGTCTTCAAAACGTGGAAGTTTCGAAGACAAACGATAGAAATAAACCTATTACCATGCAGCGGAAGGTAGACTACACTAGGTAAACCATAGTCAAGTATTCAATGAAGTGAAAGCACAATGACTAATAGCAGCTAGGTAGTAAGGATTAGGTAGGAAGATATTATGAAGCCAAACAGAACACGCAGTTACTCAGTGAAGACAAAAGATAGTGCAATCATACAATGACTTCACAAGGACCAACAGTAAGTAAAGGGAAGGGAAGGATGAAACCAGTGACTCGTTGAAGACAATGATTTGTTGGACCAGTTCCAGTTGCTGTGACAACTGTACGTCTGGTTAGGGCGGCTAGGTATTTAAACCTGAGGACACACAGTCCCGGACACCCAGTCCTAAACACGCAGCTCAGGACACCCAGTCCTCACCGTATTCCCCTTGAGCTAAGGTCATACAGACCTCGCCCAATCACTCTGGTAACTCTTCAAGGTAGACTCCCAAACCTTCATAGACTTCATTCACCGGCGATCCAACAATGTCTCTTGGACGCTCAGAATGCGACGCCTAACCGGCTGGAGGATTCACAGTCCTCAAGTGTAATAAGTCTTCAGATCACACAGACAAGAAGACTTAAGTGATGCCTAACACTCTTAGGCTCTGGGTGGTTAGGGCTTTATCCTCGTAAGGAATTCTCTCTCAAAGGCTTCGAGGTGGGTTGCTCTCAAACGACAAAAGCCGTACACTAACTCTGAGCAGCCAACCGTTTATGGTTGTAGGGGGTGGGCTATTTATAGCCACTAGGCAACCCGACCTGATTTGTCCGAAATGACCCTGGGTCACTAAGGAACTGACACGTGTTCCAACGGTCAGATTTCAAACTCACACGGCAACTTTACTTGGGCTACAAGCAAAGCTGACTTGTCCGACTCTGGACAAGATTCACTCTCATAGTCTTCACTCGAAGACATAGGTTTTGGTTAAGCATCACTTCAGTCATTCTGACTGGTTCTCTTGGACCCCACTTAACAGTACGGTGGTTCCTATGACTCAACAAAGAAGAAAAAGAACTACGAAGGATCTAAGTCTTCGAGCTCCATAGGCTTCATGCGATGTCTTCTCTTGTCATAGTCTTCAATGTGAATATCTTCATATACCACCTTTGACATCAATGTCTTCATACATTTTTAGGGGTCATCTCTGGTAGGAAAATCGAATCAATGAGGGACTTCTACCTGTGTTATCCTGCAATTCTCACAAACACATTAGTCCCTCAACTAAGTTTGTCGTCAATACTCCAAAACCAACTAGGGGTGGCACTAGATGCACTTACAATCTCCCCCTTTTTGGTGATTGATGACAAACTAGTTGAAGTTTTCAACGGGGAATATAATATGTGAAATTGTAAGAGGATAGGGAATTGTCTTCATAAGCTGTGAGGGCTCCCCCTGAAGATGTGCATATAAGTAATTTGCTTTTGGAATGCAAATGCACATGGCAGGTTGTGCTTGTGGAGATCCTCTTCAACTTATGATGACAATCCATTATGCATGAGAAGGTATGTGAAAATAATGGCATGCATAATGGAAAATGGACGTCTACAAGATGATCTAAGTGCGGAATTTATTGTCGCACATGCGGAATTTATCGTCGCATCACGAAGTAGCAAATAAGTAGCAGACGACCATTGAGTTTAAGTGTTACAACTCAAAGAACCAAATGTATCAAAACGAGAGTTGTAAACACGAAGCAAAATATAAAGCAACCGCCCATATGGACCCGCTTGAAGACTATCAAACTCATATGCTTCTCCCCGTTTTGTCAGTAAGGACCAAAAAGGTTTGAAGACATAGAGCATCTACTCATTCCCATGAAGAGTAGGTGAAGCAGCAGGGTCGTCGGTGGTGTTCGGCGGTGCAGAAGAACTTGGAGCAGTGTCGAAGCATGCTGAAGGAGGTGGCGGTGAAGTAGCATCGTCTTCATCCTCGATCACTCTGGCATTCACAATTGCAGCAGAGGAAGAGAACTCAGAGTCTTCAAGAGATGGAGTTCGTCGCAGCACTGCCCTTCGAGGAGGTGTGGAGTCAAACTTGAAGTGTTCAGAGAAGCCATCCTCTTGAAGATCATCTTCACAGCACATCAGCGTCAGCCCTTTCCATGTGCGTCGAGAGGTTTCATGGGCAACAAAGGCATTCTTGGTGGCAAGATTGCGAATGCGATTGACGTCCACCAAGAGGCTTTGCATTTGGCGCTTCAGCCAGTCATGATGCCTATCCTGTTTCTGATGAGGAGCCACCAAAAGCTCTCGGTCATTGAGAACACGAGTGCGCTTCTTGGGTCGTTGGGCAATTGTGCTATCGGTGGCTTCAGTGAGGGAAGGATGTGGTCCACATGTAGTGCCAGCCAAAGGATACACATGAGTGACGGCTTCAACTCCTTCAATGTTCTGAGAAAAACTTTGATGCTCCGCATTCTGAAGACTTAGAGGTTCCTTGGCAGGCTCAGGATAAATGGCTTCAATAGACATATCCACATCAGGCAGAAAGATCTGATGATTGCGAGCAGATGGCTGATATGAGATAGCGGAGTGGAGTTTAATCAGCCGCATTATCCATGGAGCGTAGAACTTCAAGCCAAAGAGATCAGAGGCTGATGCAGCAAGTTGGCGGATGAAGAAGTCTTGTGCATTGAAGCATTTTCCATGAAGAATATAGAAGACCAAAGTCTTCATTGCACCTTCCAGCTTGGCATGTGGAGAATGTCCTTTTATGGGCCAGAGAGTTCGCCTTATGATGTGATAAATAGTCCTTGGCAGATACTCAAGGTCTTCAACGAAGAATTCCTTGGGATATGCAGCATCTTGGGGCAATGGCTTCATCATACTGAGCATCTGACTCATGTTAGGTTCAGGCTTCTGAAAGATGCTCTCCACAGCTTCACTGTGAAGTTGACAGCCAGATTCGTAGAGATCGCCAGGAGTGGGTAGACCAGTGAGCTCAATGATATCAAAGGCTTTGGCTTCGTGATGAACATTTCCTGCCATCCACTCCAGGACCGAAGTCTTCGGATCTCTGTTGTATCCACGGATGTGAAGTGTGGCATAGAATTGGAGCAGCAACTCTTCATTCCAATGTGCTTGGTTGGTAACGAACGGCAGCAATCCAACCTCTTTGAAGCAATCCAGAGCTTCTTCCAGACAGGGTAGACCAGCTATTGCTTCAATGTCAAGATGCTTATGTGCGAAGATGCGACCTTGATTGTATAGAATGCAGGAGTAATAGCTTCGTTGTGGATAGCTCCAGAACCGATCAGAAGATATTCTTTCCCTTGAGTAGGGGTTCCTGGAGCTATTGAAGAAAGTGTTGTCTGCTTTGAAACCATTGACATTGAAGGATCCAGGTGCTGATGCAGGACCTGGAAACCTGGGCAATCTTGGGATTGGCTTCTGTACCTGAGGCCTGTGCTCAACATGATAGTCAAACTGAGGACCAGCAGCAGGTGCAGGAACAGAAGCAGTAGCATCAGTGGCTTCGCTGACTTCTGGTGCTTGGGTTGGTGAAGGCTCCACATTAGCTTCAGCCATGACAGCATTAGTGGCTTCATTGGTGTTGGTGGTGGCAGCCTCAAGATTCTCAACCTCCACTTGACGAGCTGGAGGGTCGGTCACTGTCACGTTCTCCTCGAGAACAGCTTCTTGGTGGGATGGGGGAGTAGCATCTTTTGGGGTTTCTTCTTCATCGGTTGATGCAGCCGGAATGTCTTCAGCAGCTGTAGCTTCAGACTCAGAGACTGGAGGCCTTGATCCTTTGCGAAGCCTGCGTAACGCTGGCGACGCCTGTGGAGTTGGAGTTGGCTGGGCCTCAAAGTCTTCCTCCTCTTGTGCTTGTGGTCGATCAGCCCATGATGCATCCTGAGCAATTGGCGTCAAAGGACGACCAATGTTGATGAGCTCGATGTGCGTTAGCACAGGCGATGATACCTGTTGGTGCTCGAGCTGAGGAAGAACTGCATCATATTCAACATGGTCATGATGACCAATGTCTTCAGTAGTGGTGGGATCAGCTGCTGGAAAGTCTTCAGCTTCATGAGCCTCGGTGAAAGCAGGCTCATGGACAGTCAGTTGGCGCTCCTGAGGTTCAGCGTCAGGGCGAACCATGGAGATGGGTTCAACAATCAAGGGCTCTGTGGGAGCAGCCCGTTCCTTCTTTGTCTTCCGCTTCTTCTTGGAGGGGGCAGTAGCAGAGGCTTCAGGATGTTTCCTCTTCCTTGCTTCAGCCTCAGTAGTCCTCGTCTTCTTCAGCTCTGAAGCGGTTGACTGGGCCTTTGGCTTCAAGCCAGTTATGCTAGTTGGGAAGACAATGGGATCTGCTTCCTGCCTTGGTGCATTGGGTTCGGCCACAGTGGGCTTCTTCTTCTGCTTGGCAGCCATCCTAGGATCAATGCCCGGACGCCCCAAGGGCCTTGCGCTTCTCAGCCTCGTTGTAGCCTTGCACACACTTGTCAGCCAGGCTCTTCATGCGCTCACGAGAACCCTGAGCTCCTGTGCGTTTCTTGAGAAAGGTTTCTTTGAGCTCGTGCAGCATAATCTTGAAGTTTTTCACCTCTTGCATGCTGAGCTTGGACATATGCTTCTTGAACTGAGCTTTCTCAAAGTCAATCCTTTGCTTCAGTTCAACAATGCGCTGGGCGATAGCTAATTCTGAAGCAATGGCGCCATGGAAGGCGACACTGAGGCCAATGGGTAGTTGCAGATCTTCGAAGATGAGGTTGGGCGTGTCAAACCACTCATCAATGAAGTTGTGGATGATTGCGACGTCAAAGAGAGGCGGATCATTGAAGATTTTTGCTTCTTCTTTGCTCTTGATCAGTTGCTCAAGAGCATCATCTGCCAGATCTTCATCACTGGACAGATCAATGGCATCATTGCGCAGAATGGCAGCAGCAGTCAGTTCTTGGCTGGTGTGTGGCAGAGGCATCTTGACCTTCTAGGGCTTGAAGATGCGTGACAAATCTTCAGACTGCACACTGTCTTTAGGAGGTGCAATGGCCAGTGGCTTCGCCCGTGAGATTTTTGGCGCAGAGGCAGGCTTTGAAGCTTTTGGCTGCTTCAGTTTCTTTGGCTTCGGCGCTGCAGGCGCTTCATCTGATTCAGCGTCCTCTGTAGGCTCATTCACGGTTGTCCCTTGAACCACGATGTGAGTGATGAGACCTTCCAGGTTGTAGAAGGGCCCAACAAGATTGGGTTTAGCTTCGCGTGTCCCATCAGCACGGGGAGCAGAGGGACCAGGGTTGAAGTTTAATCCCAGAGACTTCTTGTTCTGCTTCGCTGAGTTCTGGGCAAACTGGAAGTTGCGCTTGAATAGATTGTCGTCACGACACCATAGTAGTGACGATGAGTGTGCATCTGCAGGCTGTGGCCCACGGACCATGCAAGGATAGAAGCCTTGTTCAATGGCTTCATCTCTGGACCTGGGTTGAAGATTTTTGTATAGGATGTCTCCCCATGGTCGCTTGATGGCATTCTTTTCAGCATATTGCTTTGTCACAAATCTGTACTTGAACCAGTGTTCTGCCCAATATCGCCGAATCCATTGGATTCGTGTCTTGCGCTGATTGTAATCCTCTTCAGGATCTGTCTTGTACAGTTCTGAGAGGTCATCGGGCAGATCTCTTGATGTTTCTCCTCGACGCTTTCTGCCACCCTTCCTTGCAGATTTCTCTAAAGCCATGAACTTTAAACTGAAAGGCTTCAAGACGTTCAAAGGCTTCAAAGGCTTTCGCTTGCTGGACAAACAGGAACTGGCTTCGGGAGAATTTATATGATGTTGTAAGAATTCTGCAAATGAATGCAGACTATGAGAACCAAGGGATTCTCCCACGGACATGTACCTGTGACAGCATTAAGGTGCGAGGGAAGGGGAAGAGGTCATATGCATTCTCAGAAGATTTTGAAGATAAATCAGTTTAGAAGACATTGACCTCATCGTGCGAAGACATTCACTCATAGATAAGGAGTTGGTTCCAGATTTGTACGAATCCATGGATCAGTACAAGTGAGGAATCTAACTACTTTGTGAAGTACAAGTGAATATACTAGGCATATTATGAGATGCAGTATGAAAGAGATCCAACTTGTGTGAACAGAAATTGCTTGTGGTAGAAAGTGACGAAGCTATAGGATCAAAGGGGCCGTAAAAAGGAAGTTTTATTTACCACACAAGGAATTGCTAGACGGAGTGGAAGAGGAGGCCGAGCAGTTCGATCGTCCGTGCCCTAACTTGGCGACGGAAGACACCTACGGCGACGGCGGAGAGGACGATGTCCGCGGTCGGCGTGAAGACGGCGTCGGAGAGGTTGCGACAGCGAAGCGCTTCGTCGCCGGCGTCGTCGAGAGCTAGCGGTGGCGCTAGGGTTCGTGCGAGAGTGGAAGAAGAGATAATGACTGTGGTGAGGCATGTATTTATAGGGACAGGGGCGGCACAGCGTTATTACACAGGTGCCCCTGGCGATTCACATCTGAGGAACACGTGGTCATCATGCAGCATATCGGAGGTTGTTTCACGTCCCACGCACGCCTGGATTGTCGGGTGGTCGTTCCCACTTCCCCGGGTTTCAGGTGAAGGAATGAGCATTGAAAACAGACTTAATGTTTGTCTCTGTATTTTCTGCTGACAAGGATGCAGAGAAGACATTCGACAGTTTCAATAGAATGCATATGATTTGGAGAGATAGAGTTTGAGATAGAAAGCATAGATAGGTTAGGGTCCGATCACATTCACTTAGTTCAAAAGATTCAACAAGAAGACATAGCTATAAGTGAATGCTGTAGAGGACAGAACACTAGTATATATATATATATATATATATATATATATATATATATATATTCAACATAGTGAAGATAACCATGAAGGCATGTTGAGATTGAAGCCAAACCAAATGTGAAGACATGGCAAATGTAACGCCATGAGTGAAACACTTCAAACAGAACCTTTGGTGGTGGCGTTACCCACCGTATAGGAAGTATTAGACCCAGACACGGCGCACAATTATCGTGGCGCTCCGAAGTCAAATTCCACATTAATGTATTCACACTTAGAATGTATGTCTTCATTGATTGAAGATATGCTTTACTTCGTGTGTTGCACATCTAAGTCATCAATATGCATAAGTGTTAGGATGTGTGCCTGATCACAGGACATTTGAGGATTCCAAGATATTTAGCTCACACCGTAACTTGCAAAATCTCTTCTCATCCAAGGGCTTGGTGAAGATATCTGCCAATTGCTCTTCAGTGTTGACGTGTATGATATCAATATCTTCCTTCACAACATGATATCTGAGAAAGTGATGACGAATTTCAATGTGCTTTATCTTCGAGTGCTGAACTGGGTTGTTGGCAATCTTGATGGCGCTTTCGTTGTCGCAGTAGAGTGGCACTTGCTTCAGATGAATGCCATAGTCCTTGAGTGTTTGCTTCATCCACAGAAGCTGAGCGCAGCAAGATCCAGCAGCAATGTATTCAGATTCAGCAGTGGAGAGAGATACACAGTCATGCTTCTCTGAAGACCAACATACAAGTGATTGTCCCAGAAAATGACATGTGCCTGATGTAGACTTGCGATCCACCTTGTCACCAGCATAATCAGCATCCGAGAATCCAACCAGATCAAACTCTGAGCCCTTTGGATACCATAATCCTAGAGTTGGGGTGTGAGCCAAATATCGAAGAATTCGCTTCACAGCTAAGTGATGCGACTCCTTTGGTGCCGCTTGGAATCGAGCACACATGCAAACACTAAGCATAATATCTGGCCTAGATGCACATAGATAAAGTAAAGAACCAATCATGGAGCGGTATACCTTTTGATCGAACTCTTTACCATTGTCGTCGGGACCCAGATGATGTTTGGCTGGCATTGGCGTCGTGAAGCCTTTGCAGTCTTGCATACCGAAATTCTTCAGGCAATCTTTGAGATACTTCTCTTGAGATATGAAGATGTCGTTGCGTTGCTGTCGTATTTGAAGACCGAGGAAGAACTTCAGCTCTCCCATCATGGACATTTGATATTGCTCTTGCATCATATATCCAAACTCTTCACTGTACTTCTGATTGGTGCAGCCGAAGATAATGTCATCCACATATATTTGGCACACAAACAGTTCACCATCATATGTCTTCGTGAAGAGAGTGGGGTCGAGGGAACCAGGTATGAAGCCTTTGCTCTTCAGGAAGTATTTGAGTGTGTCATACCAAGCCCGAGGGGCTTGTTTGAGGCCATACAGTGCCTTGTTGAGCTTGTATACCATGTCAGGATGTTTTGGATCTTCAAAGCCAGGCGGTTGTGCAACATACACTTCTTCTTCAAT
This sequence comes from Triticum urartu, assembly GCF_056163025.1. Classification (NCBI taxonomy): domain Eukaryota; kingdom Viridiplantae; phylum Streptophyta; class Magnoliopsida; order Poales; family Poaceae; genus Triticum; species Triticum urartu. The sequence goes on along the minus strand of NC_141874.1, from coordinate 121,623,931 downwards.
CTTGCCATTGAGAAAAGCGCTCTTCACATCCATTTGATATAGAAGTATGTTATGATGATTTGCATAGGCCAGCAGTATGTGTATGGCTTCAAGTCGAGCCACAGGAGCAAATGTTTCATCGAAGTCAATGCCTTCCACTTGAGTATATCCTTGAGCAATTAGACGAGCTTTGTTTCTGACAACTTGACCATGCTCATCTTGCTTGTTGCAGTATATCCATTTGGTGCCAATTATGTTGTGCTTCCGAGGATCAGGACGCTTAACCAGTTCCCATACATTATTCAGCTCAAACTGTTGAAGCTCTTCTTGCATAGCTTGAATCCATTCAGGTTCCATGAAGGCTTCTTCAACTTTCTTGGGTTCTGTTATTGAGACGAATGCAAAGTGCCCACAGAAATTTGCCAGCTGAGTAGCCCTTGAACGAGTAAGCGGACTAGGTGCATTGATGCTATCAATTATTCTCTCAATCTGCACTTCATTGGCAACACGAGGATGTACAGGGCGAAGATTTTGCTCTTGCTGATCATTGTCATTGTTAGTGGGATTGTCTTCAGGCTGAGCATTGTCTTCAGGTTGATCAGGTGCGGAGATGATAAGTTCCTCTTCAGGTTGAGCTTCAGAGGGTATGATTTCTCCAGTTCCCATTAGCTTGATTGATTCGCTGGATGGAACTTCATTTAGCACATTTGGCAGGTGCTCTCTTTGTGAACCGTTAGTCTCATCAAATCGCACATCCACTGTTTCAACCACTTTATAATGAAAGAGATTGAAGACTCTGTAGGAGTGTGAATTCTTTCCATATCCAAGCATAAAACCCTCATGTGCTTTTGGTGCAAATTTTGAAGTGTGATGTGGATCCTTGATCCAGCACCTGGCGCCAAATACTCTGAAGTAACTGACATTTGGCTTCTTGCCAGTAAGGAGCTCATAAGATGTCTTATTCAGAAGCTTGTGAAGATAAACACAATTGATTGTATGGCATGCAGTATCAATGGCTTCAGGCCAGAATTTTCTTGGAGTCTTGTATTCATCAAGCATCGTTCGGGCCATCTCAATGAGTGTTCTGTTCTTGCGTTCGACGACGCCATTCTGCTATGGCATGTACGGAGCTGAGAATTCATGTGTGATGCCCAAAGTATCAAGATATGTATCAAGGCCAGTGTTCTTGAATTCAGTGCCATTGTCACTTCTGATGTGCTTTATCTTGGCGCCATAGTTGTTCATTGCTTGATTGGCGAAGCATCTGAAGACATCCTGCACTTCAGTCTTGTAGAGGATTATGTGCACCCAAGTATATCTAGAATAATCATCAACAATGACAAAGCCATAGAGACAAGCAGTAGTAGTAAGAGTTGAGTAATGAGTGGGACCGAAAAGATCCATGTGGAGTAGTTCGAAGGGTCGAGTAGTAGTCATGATTGTCTTCAAGGGATGTTTGGCCCTCGTCATCTTTCCTGCTTCACAGGCACCGCATAAGTGATCTTTCTTGAACTTGACGCCCTCGATGCCTATGACATGCTTCTTCTTTGCAAGGGTGTGGAGGTTCCTCATGCCAGCATGCCCTAGCCTCCGATGCCAGAGCCAGCATTCTGAAGCTTTTGCTAGAAGACATACGGCAAGCTGTGGTCCTGCTGAGAAATCTACCACGTACAAATCATCTTTCCGATACCCTTTAAACACTAGAGACTTGTCAGATTCCATTAGAACAAGGCAACGATATTTTCCAAATATTACGATCATGTTCAAATCGCAAAGTATTGAGACAGACATTAAGTTGAAGCCAAGGGATTCAACAAGCATGACTTTATCCATGTGTTGATCCTTTGAGATTGCAACTCTACCTAGACCCAATACCTTACTTTTACCAGTGTCAGCAAATGTGATGTGACTCTTGTCAGATGGACGTAAGGTTGAGTCCATAAGAAGGCTTCTTTTGCCAGTCATGTGATTGGTACACCCACTATCAATAATCCATTTTGAAGACGCTGGTGTCATACCCTACAGTGCAGTTAGGGGGATAGGCTTCACGAAGAGAATTGTGAAGCAAAAACATTTGATGAACCAGTGGGTTATGAAAGCTTAGATCCAGATTAGGACTAATAGGGAGAGTAGCAAGTGATTCAGGAACGAAGTACATAGTAAGACCATTCGGGCATTTGATCTTGCGCCCTAGAAGATGTTTAAGGTCCCCAGCAATAGCGTCAGACGATTTTGGTTTTCTGCTGGAGACCTTTCCCTGCAAAAGAGAGTTAAGCTTTCTTAGCCACCCACATCTTCAAGGGTGGCTTAGAAGCAATAAGTCCAAGTGCAGCGTCTGAGAACTTTGGCTTTGGATCCCTAGCAAAAAGTCTTGCAGGCGGACAATAGTACTCATAAGAATAAGCAGAATAGTTCTTGGTCTTATGAACATGGCGGTTCGATGAACCACGCTCATATTCATAGGCCTGAGTGAACCGCGCTCATATTCATAGGCCTGAGTATGGTTTCCCTGCAAAACATTTGCGTTAGTGCAACTCAGGTGAGTCCTCTGTCTGTATGAAGCCTTTGGACCGTATGAAGCCTGTGGTCTGGGGTTTGTCTTCTTCACCTGTGGTGTCATGATGACATTCACAGGAAGATTTTCCAAACACTTTTTTGGCACCCAGATCTTCTTCATAGGCGGCCCATTCCTGCAGTTAGTGCCAATATACCTGGCAAACACTTCACCATTCTGATTCTTAAACAGTTTATAGTTTGCATCAAAGGATTCATCAATGACAATGGGGTTAGCACAAGTGAAGCCAGATAGATTGGATGGATCTGCTGAAGGTTCCTTTGCAGCAACCCATGTGGTTTTGGGGTACTGCTCAGGTTTCCAGTAAGAGCCATCAGTATTCATTTTCCTTACGAACCCAACACCCTCTTTCCTCGGGTTTCGGTTCAGAATCTGCCTTTTGAGGACATCACATAGTGTCTGATGCCCTTTAAGACTTTTGTACATCCCTGTTTCAAGCAATGTCTTCAACCTAGCATTCTCATCAGCAATAGCAGTGGTATCCTCAGCATAGGGGTTAGTTCCCACATCAACAGTTGAAGATATTGCAACAGTAGCAGCAGTAGAACATTCAGCAACAGAAGTAGCATCATCACGCTCAATGCATTTAAGACATGGTGGTTCAAATCCTTCCTGAGCGGAACTGATCTGTTCGGCGCGAAGTGACTCGTTTTCCTTTTGAAGATCTTCATGAGCCGCTCTCAATTTCTCAAGATCTTGCTTCCTTTGAAGATAATCATAGGAAAGCTTTTCATGAGTTGTTGAGAGCGTTTCATGACGACTTTCAAGTTCCTCATACTTAACGTGAAGATTTTTTATGTCTTCAATTAAGGACTCAGATCGAGTCATTTCAGCACCTAACAGATCATTGCTTTTGTCTAACAGTTTTTGAATATGTTCCATAGCTCTCTGTTGTTTAATGGCAAGGGAAGCAGGTTTTGCATAGCTGGGTCCAAATTCATCACCAAATTCATCATCACTGGATTCAGATAGATAGCATTCAGTTACCTTAGCATCTTTTGCCATAAGGCATGATGCAGAAGATGATGATTCTGGTTCGAATGTCATCGCTTTGAGAGATTCCTTAAAGTCCTCAAACCAAGGATCATGACAAGTTCGATGACCTTCATAGACCTCAGAGAGACGGTCCCAGATAAGCTTCGCATGATCGAGATGCATGATATTCCTGAACTGATTTTGAGACAGACAGGAGCAGATGAAGTCCTTCGCCGTGAGGTTGAGAAGAGTGTACTTGCGAATGTCATCAGCTTCCGCCATCTTGCACAAATCGGTCAGACCAATCTCAGTGACGGTCCACAGCTCGCTGTTCATCGCCATGAGGTGCTTCTTCATCATGGCCTTCCACTTGGGATACTCGTGACCGTCAAAGATGGGGCATGACACAGTCTTCATTCCTATGGTCGACATAACTAGAACTCCAGGCGGTTAAACCAAAATCACACAGAACAAGGGAGTACCTCGCTCTAATACCAATTGAAAGTGCGTTATATCGACTAGAGGGGGGGTGAATAGGTGATTTTTTTGAAAGTCTTCAAAACGTGGAAGTTTCGAAGACAAACGATAGAAATAAACCTATTACCATGCAACGGAAGGTAGACTACACTAGGTAAACCATAGTCAAGTATTCAATGAAGTGAAAGCACAATGACTAATAGCAGCTAGGTAGTAAGGATTAGGTAGGAAGATATTATGAAGCCAAACAAAACACGCAGTTACTCAGTGAAGACAAAAGATAGTGCAATCATACAATGACTTCACAAGGACCAACAGTAAGTAAAGGGAAGGGAAGGATGAAACCAGTGACTCGTTGAAGACAATGATTTGTTGGACCAGTTCCAGTTGTTGTGACAACTGTACGTCTGGTTAGGGCGGCTAGGTATTTAAACCTGAGGATACATAGTCCCGGACACCCAGTCCTGAACACGCAGCTCAGGACACCCAGTCCTCACCGTATTCCCCTTGAGCTAAGGTCACACAGACCTCGCCCAATCACTCTGGTAAGTCTTCAAGGTAGACTCCCAAACCTTCACAAACTTCATTCACCGGCGATCCATAATGTCTCTTGGACGCTCAGAACGCGACGCCTAACCGGCTGGAGGATTCACAGTCCTCAAGTGTAATAAGTCTTCAGATCACACAGACAAGAAGACTTAAGTGATGCCTGACACTCTTAGGCTCTGGGTGGTTAGGGCTTTATCCTCGTAAGGAATTCTCTCTCAAAGGCTTTGAGGTGGGTTGCTCTCAAACAACAAAAGTCGTACACTAACTCTGAGCAGCCAACCGTTTATGGTTGTAGGGGGTGGGCTATTTATAGCCACTAGGCAACCCGACCTGATTTGTCCGAAATGACCCTGGGTCACTAAGGAACTGACACATGTTCCAACGGTCAGATTTCAAACTCACACAGCAACTTTACTTGGGCTACAAGCAAAGCTGACTTGTCTGACTCTGGACAAGATTCGCTCTCATAGTCTTCACTCGAAGACATAGGTTTTGGTTAAGCATCACTTCAGTCATTCTGACTGGTTCTCTTGGACCCCACTTAACAGTACGGTGGTTCCTATGACTCAACAAAGAAGAAAAAGAACTACGAAGGATCTAAGTCTTTGAGCTCCATAGGCTTCATGTGATGTCTTCTCTTGTCATAGTCTTCAATGTGAATATCTTCATATACCACCTTTGACATCAATGTCTTCATACATTTTTAGGGGTCATCTCTGGTAGGAAAACCGAATCAATGAGGGACTTCTACCTGTGTTATCCTGCAATTCTCACAAACACATTAGTCCCTCAACTAAGTTTGTCGTCAATACTCCAAAACCAACTAGGGGTGGCACTAGATGCACTTACACTTGTGCTAACAGAGAGTGGGACTAATGCCCTTAAGATCATCAAGAGTATATCCAATAGCAACTTGGTGCTTCTTCAGAATTTTCAATAATCTTTCTTCTTCATGTTCTGAAAGGTTAGCACTAATAATAATAGGATATATCTTTTTATCAGCGAGATAAGCATATTTCAAAGTGTTGGGAAATTGTTTTAATTCAAACACAGGATCACCTTTAGGTGGACGAGGACCTCCTAGAGTTTCAATAGGCAAATTATGTTTAAGCAGAGGTCGTTGTTCAAAGAAGATTTTATCTATTTCATTTCTTTCATGCATATGCATATCATTTTAATGGTCAAGCAAATATTGTTCTAGTGGATCAGTAGGAGGCACGGCAATAGAAGCAAGACCAATTATTTCATCCTTACTAGGTAATTCTTTCTTATGGGATTGTCTATTAAACTTGGAGAAGTTAAATTCATGAGACTCATCACCAAAGCTAACACTGACAGTTTTATGACAATATATAGTAGCATTAACAGTGTTCAAGAAAGGTCTGCCAAAGATAATGGGACAAAATTCATCTTGTGGGGAAACAAGAACAAGAAAATCAGTAGGATACTTTATTTTCCCACACAAGACTTCAACATATCTAACAATCCCAAGTGGTGTGATCATGTCTCTGTTGACAAGTTTAATAGTAACATCTATGTCTTCTATTTCAGCGGGTGCGATGTCGTTCATAATTTATTTGTATAAGGTAAAAGGAATAGCACTCACGCTAGCACCTAAATCACATAAACCATGGTAACAATGATCTCCTATTTTAACTGAGACAACAGGCATGCCGATAATGGATCTATGTTTATCTTTTTCATCGGGTTTGGCCATTCTAACAGCTTCATCACAAAAGTAAATAACATGGCCATCAATAGTTTCTACCGAGAGATCATTAACCATAGCAACACTAGGTTCTACTTTGATTTGTTCCGCAGGTTTAGGTGCTCTAATATTACTTTTGCGAACCACAGTTGAAACCTTAGCATGTTCCTTTATCCTAACAGCAAAAGGTGGTTTTTCAATATAAGCAGTAGGAACAACTGGGTCAACATTGTAAATAATATTTTTCATCTTTGGCTATGACTGGTTCTATAGTTTCTTCTTTAATAGGGGGATGATATTTAAACCACTTCTCCTTAGGGAGTGATACGTCTCCAACGTATCTATAATTTATGAAGTATTCATGCTGTTTTATTATCATTCTTGGATGTTTTACAATCATTTTATAGCAACTTTATATCATTTTTTGGGACTAACCTATTGACTCAGTGCCCAGTGACACTTGCTGTTTTTTGCTTGTTTTTTAGATCACAGGAAATTAATATCAAACGGAGTCCAAACACCGCAAAACTTTTTGAGGATTTTTTATGGACCAGAAGACTCCCGATGGGCTAGAGCAGCACCTGGGGGTGCCCCGAGGGGGGCACAACCCACCAGGGTGCGCTTGGGGGCCCGGCGCGCCCAGGTGGGTTGTGCCCACCTCGGTGGCCTCCCACACCCCCTCTTTACCCTATAAATTCCCAAATATTCTGAAACCCTTGGGGTTAACCTAGATCAGAAGTTCCGCCGTCGCAGGGCCCCGTAGCAACCGAAAACCAATCTGGACCCATTCCGGCACCCTGCCAGAGGGGGGAATCATCACCGATGGCCATCTTCATCATCCCGGCGGCCACCACGATGAGGAGGGAGTAGTCCACTAATACGTCTCCAACGTATCTATAATTTTTTATTGCTCCATGATATATTATCTACTGTTTTGGACATTATTGGGCTTTATTATCCACTTTTATATTATTTTTGGGACTAACCTATTAACCGGAGGCCCAGCCCAGAATTGCAGTTTTTTGCCTATTTTAGGGTTTCGAAGAAAAGGAATATCAAACGGAGTCCAAACGGAATGAAACCTTCGGGAGCGTGATTTTCTCACCGAACATGATCCAGGAGACTTGGACCCTAGGTCAAGAAATAAAGGAGGAAGCCATGAGGTAGGGGGGCGCGCCTACCCCCCCCCCCCCAAGCGCGCCCTCCACCCTTGTGGGCCCCCTGTTGCTCCACTGATGTACTCCTTCCTCCTATATATACCTACGTACCCCCAAACGATCAGATACGGAGCCAAAACCCTAATTCCACCGCCGCAACCTTCTGTATCCACGAGATCCCATCTTGGGGCCTGTTCCGGAGCTCCACCAAAGGGGGCATCCATCACGGAGGGCTTCTACATCAACACCATAGCCTCTCCGATGAAGTGTGAGTAGTTTACCTCAGACCTTCGGGTCCATAGTTATTATCTAGATGGCTTCTTCTCTCTTTTTGGATCTCAATACAATGTTCTCCCCCTCTCTTATGGAGATCTATTCGATGTAATCTTCTTTTTGCGGTGTGTTTGTTGAGAGCGATGAATTGTGGGTTTATGATCAAGTTTATCTATGAACAATATTTGAATCTTCTCTGAATTCTTTTATGTATGATTGGTTATCTTTACAAGTCTCTTCGAATTATCAGTTTGGTTTGGCCTACTAGATTGATCTTTCTTGCAATGGGAGAAGTGCTTAGCTTTGGGTTCAATCTTGCGGTGTCCTTTCCCAGTGACAGTAGGGGCAGCAAGTGATACGTCTCCAACGTATCTATAATTTTTGATTGCTCCATGCTATATTATCTACTGTTTTGGACATTATTGGGCTTTATTATCCACTTTTATATTATTTTTGGGACTAACCTATTAACCTGAGGCCCAGCCCAGAATTGTTGTTTTTTGCCTATTTTAGGGTTTCGAAGAAAAGGAATATCAAACGGAGTCCAAACGGAATGAAACCTTCGGGAATGTGATTTTCTCAACGAACAAGACCCAGGAGACTTGGACCCTACGTCAAGACACAAAAGAGGAGGCCACGAGGTAGAGGGCGTGCCTACCCCCCCCCCCCCAGGCGCGCCCTCCACCCTCGTGGGCCCCCTGTTGCTCCACCAACGTATTCCTTCCAACTATATATACCTATGTACCCCCAAACGATCAGAAACGGAGCCAAAAACCTAATTCCACTGCCGCAACTTTCTGTATCCATGAGATCCCATCTTGGGGCCTGTTCCGGAGCTCCGCTGGAGGGGGCATCGATCACTGAGGGCTTCTACATCAACACCATAGCCCCTCCGATGAAGTGTGAGTAGTTTACTTCAGACCTACGGGTCCATAGTTATTAGCTAGATGGCTTCTTCTCTCTTTTTGGATCTCAATACAATGTTCTCCCCCTCTCTTGTGGAGCACTATTCGATGTAATCTTCTTTTTGCGGTGTGTTTGTTGAGACCGATGAACTGTGGGTTTATGATCAAGTCTATCTATGAACAATATTTGAATCTCCTCTGAATTCTTTTATGTATGATTGGTTATCTTTGCAAGTCTCTTCGAATTATCAGTTTGGTTTGGCCTACTAGATTGATCTTTCTTGCAATGGGAGAAGTGCTTAGCTTTGGGTTCAATCTTGCAGTGTCCTTTCCCAGTGACAGTAGGGGCAGCAAGGCACATATTGTATTGTTGCCATCGAGGATAACAAGATGGGGTTTTCATCATATTGCATGAGTCTATCCCTCTACATCATGTCATCTTGCTTAAGGCGTTACTCTGTTTTTAACTTAATACTCTAGATGCATGTTGGATAGCGGTCGGTGAGTGGAGTAATAGTAGTAGATGCAGGCAGGAGTCGGTCTACTTGTCTCGGACGTGGTGCCTATATACATGACCATACCTAGATAGTCTCATAACTATGCTCAATTCTATCAATTGCTCAACAGTAATTTGTTCATCCACCGTAGAATACTTATGCTCTCGAGAGAAGCCACTAGTGAAACCTATGGCCCCCGGGTCTATCTTTATCATATTAATATCCTACTACTTAGTTATTTCCTTTGCTTTTTTCCTTTGCCTTTATTTTACTTTGCATCTTTATCACAAAAATACCAAAAATATATTATCTTATCATATCTATCAGATCTCACTCTCGTAAGTGGCCGTGTAGGGATTGACAACCCCTATTCGCGTTGGTTGCCAGGATTTATTTGTTTTGTGCAGGTACGAGGGACTCGCGCATAGCCTCCTACTGGATTGATACCTTGGTTCTCAAAAACTGAGGGAAATACTTACGCTACTTTGTTGCATCATCCCTTCCTCTTCAGGGAAAACCAACGCAGTTCTCAAGAGGTAGCAAGAAGGATTTCTGGCGCCGTTGCCATGGAGGTCTACGCAAAAGTCAACATACCAAGTACCCATCACATACCCTTATCTCCCGCATTACATTATTTGCCATTTACCTCTCGTTTTCCTCTCCCCCACTTCACCCTTGCCGTTTTATTCACCCTCTCTCTCTCTCTATCCTCCCTCTCTTTCTCTATTGCCTCTTTTTGCCCGCTTGTTTTTTGTTTGCTTGTGTGTTAGTTTGCTTGCTTGTCACGATGGCTCAAGATATACTAAATTGTGTGACTTTACCAATACCAACAACAATGATTTTATTAGCACTCTGATTGCTCCTCTTACCGATGCTGAATCTTGTGAAATTAATACTGCTTTGCTGAATCTTGTCATGAAAGATCCGTTTTCCGGCCTTCCTAGTGAAGATGCCGCTACCCATCTAAATAGCTTCGTTGATTTGTGTGATATGCAAAATAAGAAAGATGTGGATAATGATATTGTTAAATTGAAGCTATTTCCTTTTCGCTTAGAGATCGTGCTAAAGCTTGGTTTTCGTCTTTGCCTAAAAATAGTATTGATTCATGGAACAAGTGCAAAGATGCTTTTATCTCTAAGTATTTTCCTCCCGCTAAGATCATCTCTCTTAGAAATGATATTATGAATTTTAAGCAACTTGATCATGAACATGTTGCACAAGCTTGGGAGAGAATGAAACTAATGATACGTAATTGCCCTACTCATGTTTTAAATTTGTGGATGATTATACAAAATTTTATGCCGGATTGAATTTTGCTTCTAGAAATCTTTTAGATTCGGCCGCGGGAGGCACTTTTATGGAAATCACTTTAGGAGAAGCTACTAAACTCCTAGATAATATTATGGTTAATTATTCTCAATGGCATACTGAAAGATCTACTAATAAAAAGGTGCATGCGATAGAAGAAATTAATGTTTTGAGTGGAAAGATGGATGAACTTATGAAATTATTTGCTAATAAGAGTGTTTCTTCTGATCCTAATGATATGCCCTTGTCTACTTTGATTGAGAATAATAATGAATCTATGGATGTGAATTTTGTTGGTAGGAACAATTTTGGTAACAACGCGTATAGAGGAAATTTCAACCCTAGGCCTTATCCTAGTAATCCCTCTAATAATTATGGTAATTCCTACAACAATTCTTATGGAAATTATAATAAGATGCCCTCTGATTTTGAATCTAATATTAAAGAATTTATTACTTCGCAAAAGAATTTTAGTGCTTTGATTGAAGAAAAATTGCTTAAGATTGATGAGTTGGCTAGGAACGTTGATAGAATTTCTCTAGATGATGATTCTTTGAAACTTAGATCTATTACACCTAAGCATGATATCAATGAGTCTCTCAAAGCCATGAGAATTTCCATTGATGAGTGCAAAGAAAGAACCGTTAGGATGCGTGCTAAGAAAGATGCCTTTATAAGAGCTTGTTCTTCTAGTTCCTATGAAAATAAAGATGAAGATCTAAAAGTTATTGATGTGTCCCCTATTAAATCTTTGTTTTGCAATATGAATCTTGACAATTATGGGACTGAATATGATCCACCTTTACCTAGAAGGCGTTCCAAGAATTCGGAATTTTTTGATCTTGATGCTAAAATTGATAAAAGTGGGATTGAAGAAATTAAAACCCTAGATGTTGCTAAACCCACTATTATGGATTTCAAGAAATTTAACTATGAAAATTGCTCTTTGATTGATTGTATTTCCTTGTTGCAATCCGTGCTAAATTCTCCTCATGCTTACAGTCAAAATAAAGCGTTTACTAAACATATCGTTGATGCCTTGATGCAATCTTATGAAGAAAAACTTGAATTGGAAGTTTCTATCCCTAGAAAACTTTATGATGAGTGGGAACCAACTATTAAGATTAAAATTAAAGATCATGAATGCTATGCTTTATGTGATTTGGGTGCTAGTGTTTCCACAATTCCAAAGACTTTGTGTGATTTGTTAGGTTTCCTTGATTTTGATAATTGCTCTCTAAACTTGCACCTTACGGATTCCACTATTAAGAAACCTATGGGAAGAATTAATGATGTTCTTATTGTTGCAAATAGGAATTATGTACCCATAGATTTTATTGTTCTTGACATAGATTGCAATCCTTCATGTCCTATTATTCTTGGTAGACCTTTCCTTAGAACGATTGGTGCAATTATTGATATGAAGGAAGGAAATATTAGATTCCAATTTCCATTATGGAAAGGCATGGAATAATTTCCTAGAAAGAAAATTAAATTACCTTATGAATCTATTATGAGAGCCACTTATGGATTGTCTACCAAAGATGGCAATACCTAGATCTATCCTTGCTTGTTATGCCTAGCTAGGGGCGTTAAACGATAGCGCTTGTTGGGAAGCAACCCAATTTTATTTTTATTCCTTACTTTTTGCTCCTGTTTAGTAATAAATAATTTATCTAGCCTTTGTTTTTGTTGTGTTTTTGTGTTTAATTAGTGTTTGTTCCAAGTAGAACCGTTGGGAAGACTTGGGGAAAGTCTTGTTACCCTTGCTGTAAAAAACAGAAACTTTAGCGCTCATGAGAACTGCTGCCATTTTTATTTGCAGAGTGATATTTAGTTAATTATTTTTTCAGATGATTAATAGATAAATTCATCACGTCCAGAAATTTATTTTAGACTTTTTGGGGTTCCAGATCTTGCGCTAGCTACAGATTACTACAGATTGTTCTGTTTTTGACAGATTCTGTTTTTCGTGTGTTGTTTGCTTATTTTGATGAATCTATGGCTAGTAAAATAGTTTATAAACCATAGAGAAGTTGGAATACAGTAGGTATAACACCAATATAAATAAAGAATGAGTTCGTTACAGTAACTTGAAGTGGTCTTTTATTTTCTTTCGCAAACGGAGCTCACGAGATTTTCTACTTTAAGTTTTGTGTTGTGAAGTTTTCAAGTTTTGGGTAAAGATTTGATGGATTATGGAACAAGGAGTGGCAAGAGCCTAAGATTTTGGATGCCCATGGCCAGCGGCGAATCTAGAAAGAAAATGAAGGGTGGGCTCAAAGTTTACGCCAAGAAAACTAAACGCTACTCTGAAGAAAAAATATGATCATCTCCAAATCAATTTGTCCAAATAAGCTCAAACTTTCCCAGATTACTACTGGGAACATGTACTATTTAACTGATTTTTTTCAGATTTTTTGAAAAACATGAATTTTTGAACAAAAACTTGAATCTGTTTAGCAAAAATAGCCCTTATCTCATAATCCGGTCGTCAAAATAAGCTCAAACTTTCCCAGATTACTACTGGGAACATGTACTATTTAACTGAATTTTTTCAGATTTTTTGAAAAATATTAATGTTTCAAGAAAAACTTGAATCTGTTTAGCAAAAATAGCCCTTATCTCATAATCCAGTCATCCAAATATGCTCACACTTTCCCAGATCCATAGATCAAGTACAGTTCACACCCATAAACTAGTAGCATGATTGACAAAGTTTCATACAGTTCACACACCCATAGATCAAGTACTAGAGAAGCAACAAAAAAAGACAAAAACAATGATATTGGTGTTGCGTGTTGCTTCTTAGCTGATACTAGTAGTTGCAGAACACCTCCACACCAAAATCCAAGAGACAAACTACAAGCCATCTGTCAAAATGAGCACAATTGTTAGTGATATAGTAAGGCATCCTCAAGTGACTCAGCACTAGTAGAAAAACAGAGGCATACCTCTAAGAAATCACATTATACTCAGGAGGCAAATGTCCTTTCCGATCTTTCTTTTTCTGGAATCGTATCATAATTTGATCATCGGGAATACTTCTGAATATCCTTTTCTCACAATAGCAAACCATTAAATCATTAAGCCAATAATCTGATATCTTATTGCGCAAATCAGTTTTGATGATCTTCATTGCTGAAAATATCCTCTCGACCGATGAAGTTGCCACTGGAAGAATCAATGTCAACTCGATGAGGCGATATACCAATTGGAAAGTTATATGTTTTGTTGTTTGAACCATCAACCGAGCAAGGGTAGAAACATCTGGACATGCATTAAATTCCTCACTTCTCCTAATATTTGTAAGGAATGTTGGAAGCTCATATCTTGGCAACAACCGTTCAGCTTGTGTAAAATCCTTAGCATAAATTTCAGCAAGCCGTATAAGCTTGTCAATGTTAAACTTTGAGAAGTTGTTTGCTGGATTAAGACAAGACATGCAATCCACTAACTCGGTGTTAGCTTCATTGAATCGATGATTCATCTCAGTGAGAGTTGCATCAATACCAACATTGAATATGCTAACCTTGAAATAATGATGTCGAGTCACCTTATTCTTGGAACGAACAGATTGCCCCATAGCTCCAACAAGATCATCCATATTTGGCACCTCAATGCCATGTTCCTCACAAAAGTTATTTGCTTGGTCACATAATGACTCATACCCATTGTCCCTCATATTTTGCAAAGCTTCTTTCACATCCAAGATCAAACGAAGGGCTTCAACAACATCTTGATTCTTCCTTTGCAAAGTTTGTGATAGCATTTTTGTGATGTTCAACAAGTTTATCAAGAATAGCATGATGAACACAAATTGAAAGCATTCCATTTGTACAATCAAACCTGAAGCTCCACCTTGAGAAGAGTGTTCTCGGGCATCGTCCACCATAATTGATAGCACATCCACCACTGCATTCCACATTGTGTAGATACAAAGCAAGGTTCTAAGATGTGAGCCCCAACGAGTAGCTCCTGGTCTAGCAAGGTTAGTTTCTTGATGTAAACCAGTTCCAGATGATATCTTACCATTCTCCATCAATTCTATCAAGTCGTCATGATGCTTTGCAAGCAATGCATCTTTTCTTTTGCAAGATGAACCTACTTGAGTCACTATCAAGGGAAGATAGTTAAAAAAATCAGCAATAACTGGACAACACTGAGCCACTATGACAACCACCAATTGCAACTGATGAGCAAAACAATGAACAAAGAAAGCATATGGACACTCGTCACGAATTAGCTTTTGCAAACCATTGAATTCTCCTCTCATATTTGAAGCCCCATCATAACCCTGTCCACGGATCCTATTAATAGGCAAGCCATGGTACTTTAACACACCAAGCAATGCTTCTTTAATTCTGGCTGATGTACAATCTGTGATGTGCTTAATAGCAAGAAATCTCTCCTGAAGCTCCCCATGATCATCCAAAAATCTGCACATTTGAAAAGCTACAAATTAAAAGAAGAGAAACGAACAACAATGACAAATAAAAGACTATGCAAATTCGTATGCATTAGCTCAAAATCATTGCCCTTTGCTCCTTTATTGAGCAATCTCTAGCCTCATCAACAAGTATCGAAAATTTCTTATCTCCAAGCTCATTCTTGATGACTTTGGTTACCTCCATTACACAACATGTAGCAAGGTCCTTTTGAATATCTGAACATATCATTAGTGCATTACCTTGCCCCTTATCAAATGCATCTTTCACATCTTTATTCTTGTCCTTGTACCAATCCAAGAACTCCCTGAAATTGCCTTTGTTGATGGAATTGGAGGACTCATCATGTCCACGAAAAGCTTCCCCTTGAGCTATGAGATACCTTGCACAATCCAATGATGCAGTCAAGCGGATTTTATATTTTATTTCAGCCTCTTTATTGTAAACTCGGAGTTTGGTACCCACATTGGCCCTTTGATTGTTGAAATCATCACTCAAGCCCTTAGCGATGTTGTGGTAACTAGATGGACCACCAACATGTTTCTGAAAATTTGCCAAAGCTGTTTTCCAACGTTTGTATCCACCTATTGTAAATACATCATTGCCAAATCTAGTGGCATGTGATGGATTCTTGAAAAGAAAACAAGGGAAACAAAAGGCAGCCTCCTTTTTCTCACTATATTCCAACCAATCGAACCTATCTAGCCATTGGGGTTGAAAAGATCTCCAAATTTTACCTTCCAATCCCACTTCAAATTTGTGCCCGCTAGCTTTGTTTCTTCCTTTCAACAAATAAGCTCTTCTCACTTCACTTCAAATTTCAGGGACATAATCTTCTATTGGTATTCGATCAGCCGGATCACCAAAAATCTGACTCGGATGGAATTCTAGTATATGATGCCTTGGTGGTTGGTTTGTGCTCTCATTAGTTGGGGGATTGGTACTCTCATTTGTGCGAGGGGTAGTGGTCTCATCGGCTAGGGGATCAAGACTCTCATTTGTTGTAGGGGGATAGTGCTCTCATCGACATCGGTAGAGGGATTAGTGCTCTCATTTGTTGGAGTTGGGTGAATTAAGTTCTCAACTGGGGCTGGTTGAACAACAACATCAATTGGGGGAGTATTGGGTTCAGGAACAACGGGGGATGCGTTTGAATTGCTTGCAAACCAACTGTGCAAAGTCCTCTTTCTCTTCATTTCTACAAACAAGAATAAAGATGGATACATGGATTAATTTTAGGATGTTAACAACCACCACCAACAGCCACTGTACATCTACTATGAATCAGTAATCAATTGGTAGCTAAACAATTTACTACAGTATATAGCTAGGCAGCTACCTAAGTCTAAAAATCTGAAAAACTGAAATTGAATCAAGTGAATCAACCTTCATACTTTCAGAGCAGAGCAGCAGCGGCGGCACCGGCCGGACTACGCCGGAGCCTGGACACGTTGACCAGATGCTGGTCGTCGGCGAGCAAGAGGCCGACCAAGCCCCCAAATCCACGGCCTCGCCGTTGCCGCCGGATGAGACAAGGATGCCACCGGGTGCGGTGTTGGGAAGGGGATGAGCAGCCGTTGGGGATGAGCACCGTCGTTGGAGACTGGGGTTGATTGGGATGAGCACGCGATGAAGAGATTCTGGCGGCCGGCGGCGGCTAGGGCACAGGAGACATGGCGAGCGGGGGCGGCTCACGAGCGGGTGGTCTCTGCCTCCGTCTCTCTCACTAGAACGAACGAGGTTGCCTAGTGCGAGCGAACATGTGGTGTCCGGCTGGGCTGAAGTCCAATATTTAGCTGGGTTGGGCCCTTAAGAGTAGTAGTAAAAAAATTACATCGCTGGAGGGGGGCTCGAGCCTGTTAAAGCCCCCCAGTAGATTCGCCGTTGCCCATGGCACCCCCAAGATAATCTAAGGACACCTAAAAGCCAAAGCTTGGGGATGCCCCGGAAGGCATCCCCTTTTTCGTCTACGTCTATCTGTAACTTCACTTAGAGCTATATTTTTATTCACCACATGATATGTGTTTTGCTTGGAGCGTCTTGTATGATTTGAGTCTTTACTTTTTAGTTTACCACAATCATCCTTGCTGTACACACCTTTTGAGAGAGCCATACATGATTTGGAATTTGTTATAATACTCTATGTGCTTCGCTTATATCTTTTGAGTTATGTAGTTTTGCTCTAGCACTTCACTTATATCTTTTAGAGCACGGTGGTGGATTTGTTTTATAGAAATTGTTGATCTCTCATGATTCACTTAGATTATTTTGAGAGTCTTAAAAAGCATGGTAATTTGCTTAAAATCCTAATATGCTTGGTATACAAGATTAATAATAAAACTTTCTTATAAGTGTGTTGAATACTACGAGAAGTTTGATACTTGATAATTATTTTGAGATATAAAGATGGTGATATTAAAGTTGTGCTAGTTGAGTAGTTGTGAATTTGAGAAATACTTGTGTTAAAGTTTGTGATTCCCGTAGCATGCACGTATGGTGAACCGTTATGTGATGAAGTCGAAGCATGATTTATTTTTTGATTGTCTTCCTTATGAGTGGCGGTCGGGGACGAGCGATGGTCTTTTCCTACCAATCTATCCCCCTAGGAGCATGCGCGTAATACTTTGCTTTGATAACTTGTAGATTTTTGCAATAAGTATATGAGTTCTTTATGACTAATGTTGAGTCCATGGATTATACGCACTCTCACCCTTCCACCTTTGCTAGCCTCTCTAATATCGCGCACCTTTCGCCGGTATCATACACCCACCATATACCTTCCTCAAAACAGCCACAATACCTATCTATTATGGCATTTCCATCGCCATTCCGAGATATATTGCCATGCAACTTTCCACCATTCCGCTTCATCATTGTCATATTGCTTAGCATGATCATGTAGTTGACATCGTATTTGTGGCAAAGCCACCATTCATAATTCTTTCATACGTGTCACTCTTGATTCATTGCATATCCCGGTACACCGCCGGAGGCATTCATATAGAGTCATATTTTGTTCTAAGTATCGAGTTGTAATTGTTGAGTTATAAGAAAAATAAAAGTGTGATGATCATCATTATTAGAGCATTGTCCCAGTGAGGAAAGGATGATGGAGACTATGATTCCCCCACAAGTCGGGATGAGACTCCGGACGAAAAATAAAAAAAGAGAAAGAAAAGAGGCCATAAAAAAGGTCCAAATAAAAAAATGAGAGAAAAAGAGAGAAGGGGCAATGTTACTATCCTTTTACCACACTTGTGCTTCAAAGTAGCACCATGATATT
Organism: Triticum urartu; assembly: GCF_056163025.1. Taxonomy (NCBI): domain Eukaryota; kingdom Viridiplantae; phylum Streptophyta; class Magnoliopsida; order Poales; family Poaceae; genus Triticum; species Triticum urartu. The sequence goes on along the minus strand of NC_141874.1, from coordinate 121,605,797 downwards.
CATAGTAGAGAGTCTCTCATGTTATCACTTTCATATACTAGTGGGAATTTTTCATTATAGAACTTGGCTTGTATATTCCAATGATGGGCTTCCTCAAATTGCCCTAGGTCTTCGTGAGCAAGCAAGTTGGATGCACACCCACTTAGTTTCTTTTTGAGCTTTCACATACTTATAGCTCTAGTGCATCCGTTGCATGGCAATCCCTACTCACTCACATTGATATCTATTGATGGGCATCTCCATAGCCCATTGATACGCCTAGTTGATGTGAGACTATCTTCTCCTTTTTTGTCTTCTCCACAAACACCACTCTATTCCACCTATAGTGTTATGTCCATGTCTCACGCTCATGTATTGCGTGAAGATTGAAAAAGTTTTGAGAATGTCAAAAGTATGAAACAATTGCTTGGCTTGTCATCGAGGTTGTGCATGATTTAAATACTTTGTGTGGTGAAGATAGAGCATAGCCAGACTATATGATTTTGTAGGGATAACTTTCTTTAGCCATGTTATTTTGGGAAGACATAATTGCTTAGTTAGTATGCTTGAAGTATTATTATTTCCATGTCAATATTGAACTTTTGTCTAGAATCTTTCGGATCTGAATATTCATACCACAATTAAGAAGAATTACATTTGAAATTATGCCAAGTGGCATTCCACATCAAAAATTATCTTTTTATCATTTACCTACTCGAGGACGAGCAGGAATTAAGCTTGGGGATGCTTGATATGTCTCCAATGTATCTATAATTTTTGATTGCTCCATGCTATATTATCTACTGTTTTGGACATTATTGGGCTTTATTATCCACTTTTATATTATTTTTGGGACTAACCTATTAACCGGAGGCTTGCTGTTTTTTTTCCTATTTTAGGGTTTCGAAGAAAAGGAATATCAAAGGGAGTCCAAACGGAATGAAACCTTCGGGAACGTGATTTTCTCAACGAACAAGATCCAGAAGACTTGGACCCTACGTCAAGCAACCAACAGGGAGGCCACGAGGTAGGGGGCGTGCCTACCCCCCCCCCCCCCCAGGTGCGCCCTCCACCCTCGTGGGCCCCCTATTGTTCCACCGACGTACTTCTTCCTCCTATATATACCTACGTACCCCCAGACGATCAGATATAGAGCCAAAAACATAATTCCACCGCCGCAACTTTCTATATCCACGAGATCCCATCTTGGCGCCTGTTCCGGAGCTTCGTCGGAGGGGGCATCCATCATGAAGGGCTTCTACATCAACAACATAGCCTCTCCGATGAAGTGTGAGTAGTTTACCTCAGACCTACGGGTCCATAGTTATTAGCTAGATGGTTTCTTCTCTCTTTTTGGATCTAAATACAATGTTCTCCCCCTCTCTTGTGGAGATCTATTCGATGTAATCTTCTTTTTGCGGTGTGTTTGTTGAGATCGATGAATTGTGGGTTTATGATCAAGTTTATCTATGAACAATATTTGAATCTCCTCTAAATTATTTTATGTATGATTGGTTATCTTTGCAAGTCTCTTTGAATTATCAGTTTGGTTTGGCTTACTAGATTGATCTTTCTTGCAATGGGAGAAGTGTTTAGCTTTGGGTTCAATCTTGCGGTCTCCTTTCCCAGTGACAGTAGGGGAAGCAAGGCACGTATTGTATTGTTGCCATCGAGGATAAAAAGATGGGGTTTTTTATCATATTGCATGAATTTATCCCTCTACATCATGTCATCTTGCTTATTGCGTTACTCTGTTTTCATGAACTTAATACTCTAGATGCATGCTGGATAGCGGTCGATGAGTGGAGTAATAGTAGTAGATGTAGGCAGGAGTCGGTCTACTTGTCTCGGACGTGATGCCTATATACATGATCATACCTAGATATTCTCATAACTATGCTCAATTTTGTCAATTGCTCAACAGTAATTCGTTCACCCACAGTAAAATACTTATGCTCTTGAGAGAAGCCACTAGTGAAACCTATGGCCCCCGGGTCTATCTTCATCATATTAATCTTCCAATACTTAGTTATTTAGCTTTTATTTTACTTTGCATCTTTATCATAAAAATACCAAAAATATTATCTTATCATATCTATGAGATCTCACTCTCGTAAGTGACCGTGAAGGGATTGACAACCCCTTATCGCGTTGGTTGCGAGGAGTTATTTGTTTGTGCAGGTACTAGGGACTCGCGCAAAGCCTCCTACTGGATTGATACCTTGGTTCTCAAAAACTGAGGGAAATACTTACGCTACTTTGATGCATCATCCTTTCCTCCTCAAGGAAATCCAACGCAGTATTCTAGAGGTAGCACATAGCAACGAGAGGGAAGAGTGTAGTCCACGCACCCTCGTAGACCGAAAGCGGAAGCGTTATGACAACACGGTTGATGTATTCGTACGTCTTCACAATCCGACCGATCCTAGCACCGAAGATACGACACCTCCGCGATATGCACACATTCAACTCGGTGACGTCCCTCGTACTCTTGATCTAGTTGAGGCCGAGGGAGAGTTTCGTCAGCACGACGGCATGGTGACGGTGATGGTGAAGTTACCAGCGCAAGGCTTCGCCTAAGCACTACGACGATATGACTGAGGTGTGTAACTATGGAGGGGGGCACCGCACACGGCTAAAAGATTGTTTGTTGTACCTTTGGGGTGTTCCCTGCCCACGTATATAAAGGAGGGAGGAGGAGGCCATCCATAGAGGGGGCGCGCCAAGTGTGGGGAGTCCTACTAGGACTCCCAAGTCCTAGTAGGATTCCCCTTTTCCTTTCGGGAGTAGGAGAGAAGAAAAAGGGAAAGAGAGAGGGAGTAGGAAAGGGCAAGGGGGGCGCTGCCCCCTTTCCCCTAATCCAATTCGGACCCATGGGGGGCGTGCACCTCCTTCCCTTTGGCCTGCCTCCTCTATTCTCGAATGGCCCAATAAGGCCCGATACTTCTCCCGGCGAATTCCCGTAACTCTCCGGTACTCCGAAAAATACCCGAATCACTCGGAACCTTTCCGATATCCAAATATAGCCTTCCAATATATCGATCTTTATGTCTCGACCATTTCGAGACTCCTCGTCATGTCCGTGATCTCATCCGGGACTCCGAACAACCTTCGGCACATCAAATCACATAACTCATAACACAAATCGTCATCGAACGTTAAGCGTGCGGACCCTACGGGTTCGAGAACTATGTAGACATGACCGAGACACATCTCCGGTCAATAACCAATAGCGGAACCTGGATGCTCATATTGGATCCTATATATTCTACGAAGATCTTTATCGGTCAAACTAAATAACAACATACGTTGTTCCCTTTGTCATCGGTATGTTACTTGCCCGATATTCGAACGTCGGTATCTCAATACCTAGTTCAATCTCGTTACTGGCAAGTCTTTTTACTCGTTTCGTAACGCATCATCACTCAACTAACTCATTAGTCACATTGCTTGCAAGGCTTATAGTGATGTGCATTACCGAGAGGGCCCAGAGATACCTCTCCGATACTCGGAGTGGCAAATCCTAATCTCGATCTATGCCAACCCAACAAACACCATCGGAGACACCTATAGAGCACCTTTATAATCACTCATTTATGTTGTGATGTTTGGTAGCACACAAAGTGTTCCTCCGGTATTTAGGAGTTGCATAATCTCATAGTCATAGGAACATGTATAAGTCATGAAGAAAGCAATAACAATATACTAAACGATCAAGTGATAAGCTAACGGAATGGGTCAAGTCAATCACATCATTAATCACATCGCTTGCAAGGCTTATAGTGATGTGCATTACCGAGAGGGCCCAGAGATACCTCTCCGATACTCGGAGTGACAAATCATAATCTCGATCTATGCCAACCCAACAAACACCATTGAAGACACCTGTAGAGCACCTTTATAATCACTCATTTACGTTGTGACATTTGGTAGCACACAAAGTGTTCCTCCGATATTCGGGAGTTGCATAATCTCATAGTCATAGGAACATGTACAAGTCATGAAGAAAGCAATAGTAATATACTAAACGATCAAGTGCTAACCTAACGGAATGGGTCAAGTCAATCACATCATTCTCTAATGATGTGATCCCGTTAATCAAATGACAACTCATGTCTATGGCTAGGAAACTTAACTATCTTTGATTCAACGAGCTAGTCAAATAGAGGCATACTAGTGACACTCTGTTTGTCTATATATTCACACATGTACTAAGTTTTCGGTTAATACAATTCTAGCATGAATAATAAACATTTATCATGATATAAGGAAATATAAATAACAACTTTATTATTGCCTCCAGGGCATATTTCCTTCACAAAAGACAAATCTGTGCCTCCCAAGGAAGCAGAAAAAAAATACATTTTTCCCTTTTCCGAGAGGCACATTTGTGCCTCTTGCGGAAGCAAATTCGTGTCTTCATGAGAAGTAAATTTGTGCCTCCTGTGAAAGAAAAAATGTTTTTTTCTAAAAAAATAAATCTTTTCTCCCAACCCCGCACTTCGTGATTCCAGAACTGCTAGCCAATATGCCATTGTCAAGTTTGTGTTAGTTATGTGGGGAGCGGCGCACTTGACCCAACATAGCCGGATTTCTCCACCGATTTTTGTTTTGCTTTGTTTTTGTTTTGATACTGGATTTCTTCGACTTTCTCCTTTTTATTGATTTTTTTTACTTTCTCTACTTTTTTTGTTTTCTTTGTTTCTTTCTCAGTTTTCGTTGCCATTTTTGTTTTCTTTCTTTTTTCTTCGTTCTTTTTCTTTGTCGCTTTTCATCGGTTTTTTGTTTTCTCTCAGTTTTCAATGTTTTTCTATATACACTTTTGTTATATATCTAATACATTTTTTATTAAATGTTCAACATTCTTCAATAAAAAATCATCATTCTATTTAATACATGGTCAGCATTTTTGAACACATGGTCAACACTTTTCTACACATGTTTAACATTTTGCAATGCTTAATTAACATTTTTTAAAAAAATAATATTTTTAAATACATGATCGACATTTTCTCTGTACACATTTAACCTTTTCAAATACAAGTGTAACATTTTTTAATACATGCTGAACATTTTTTCTAAACACATTTAAGATTTTTCATACAACTTCAACATTTTTTAATACATGGTCAAAAAAAATTGTACACACATTCATCATTTTTCAAGTTCAAGTTTAACATTTTTTGTATACACATCTAACATTTTTCAAAGACATGTATAACATTTTTAAAATATATGGTCAACATTTTTTCTATACACATTTATGATTTTTCAAATACAAGTTTAACATCTGTTGAATACATGTTAAAAAAATTATATACACATTTAACATTTTTCAAAATACAAGTTTAACATTTTTCAAACATTTTTTCAACATTTTTGTAACATTATTGGATTAGCATTTTTTAAATACATGGTCAACATTTTTTCTATACAGATTTCATGTTGTATACCGGTGCATCGGAGCCCGTTGCACACTAAAAAATGTTCAAAAAAATTTGGAAAAAATTTAGTGTATCGATACAATATCGATGTATGTTGTCACAAAAAATCAAATCAAAATTCAAAACAATGATCAAGATACAAAAATGACAAATTTGACGTCAATGTGCTAGTGGGCCAAAACTGAAGCCCAACTTGTGTTACGTACTATTCAGTGTCAAATTTGTTATTTATGTATCTCAAGCAATGTTTCGAATATTTATCTAAATTTTTGTGACAACATACATTCATGTTGTGTCAATGCACTAAATTTTTTTTCGAATTTTTTTGAACATTTTTGAATGTGCAATGGGCAACCGGTGCACCGGTAGCACAAATTGCCCGGGTGCACCAGATACATCCCCCATTTTTGTGTACGTGATAAACATTTTCACTATACAAATTTAACATTTT